>NC_061513.1:316231638-316347257 GCF_022539505.1 Lolium rigidum | reverse complement strand
CCTCTCATGCAACCTTGCAACCACAAAGCAAGAAGTGTCTTGTGTCCCCAACACACCTAATAGGTGCACTAGTTCGGCGAAGAGATAGTGAAATACAGGTGGTATGAATATATGAGCAGTGGCAACGGCACCAGAAAAGTGCTTTGCCCAGGACAGTAAACAAGCAGTAGTTACGCAGCAGTAGTAACGCAAGTAAAACAAGAAACAAGCAGCGATAGCAGTATTTAGGAACAAGGCCTAGGGATCATACTTTCACTAGTGGACACTCTCAACATTGACCACTTAACAGAATAGATAAATGCATACTCTACACTCTCTTGTTGGATGATGAACACCATTGCGTAGGATTACACGAACCCTCAATGCCGGAGTTAACAAGCTCCACAATTCAATGTTCATATTTAAATAACCTTAGAGTGCAAGATAGATCAACACGACTAAACCAAGTACTAACATAGCATGCACACTACTACCATCACACTATGAAAGGAGGAATAGATCACATCAATACCATCATAGTAATAGTTAACTTCATAATCTACAAGAGATCACAATCATAGCATAAACCAAGTACTTCATGATGCACACACTGCCAACATTACATCATGGAGGAGGAATAGACTACTTTAATAACATCACTAGAGTAGCACATAGAGGAGTAGTGATACAAAACTCATATGAATCTCAATCATGTAAAGCAGCTCATGAGATCATTGTATTGAAGTACATAGAAGAGAGATTAACCACATAGCTACCGGTACAGCCCCGAGCCTCGATGGAGAACTACTCCCTCCTCATGGGAGACAAGCAGCGTTGATGGAGATGGCGGTGGTGTCGATGGAGGAGCCTTCCGGGGGCACTTCCCCGTCCCGGCGGCGTGCCGGAACAGAGACTCCTGTCCCCCAGATCTTGGCTTCGCGATGGCGGCAGCTCTGGAAGGTTTCTCGTACCGTGGCTTTTTCGCATCGAGGTTTTAGGTCCAGGGGCTTTATATAGGCGAAGAGGCGGCGTCAGAAGGTCGAAGGGGCGACGACACTATAGGGCGGCGCGGCCAGGGCCTGGTCCGCGCCGGCCTATGGTCTGGGGGCCCAGTGCCCCCCCTTTGGTCCTTCTCGTGTGTTCTGGATGCTTCCGGGCAAAATAGGAACCTGGGCGTTGATTTCGTCCAATTCCGAGAATATTTCGTTACTAGGATTTCTGAAACCAAAAACAGCAGAAAACAGACAAGCGGCACTTCGGCATCTTGTTAATAGGTTAGTTCCAGAAAATGCACGAATATGACATAAAGTGTGCATATAACATGTAGAAATCATCAATAATGTGGCATGGAACATAAGAAATTATCGATACGTCAGAGACGTATCAACGGACATGCATAGAAAATCACATGATATTCAACAAAGTGTTGATGGCGTCCCCAGGAACATGGTTATCGCACAACAAGCAACTTAATAAGAGATAAAGTGCATAAGTACATATTCAATACCACAATAGTTTTTAGGCTATTTGTCCCATGAGCTATGTATTGCAAAGATGAAGGATAGAAATTTTAAAGGTAGCACTCAAGCAATTTACTTTGGAATGGCGGAGAAATACCATGTAGTGGGTAGGTATGGTGGACACAAATGGCATAGTGGTTGGCTCAAGGATTTTGGATGCATGAGAAGTATTCCCTCTCGATACAAGGTTTAGGCTAGCAAGGTTATTTGAAACAAATACAAGTATGAACCGGTGCAGCAAAACTCACATAAAAGACATATTGTAAGCATTATAAGACTCTACACCGTCTTCCTTGTTGTTCGACCCTTACTAGAAATTATCTAGACCTTAGAGAGACCAATTATGCAAACCAAATTTTAGCAAGCTCTATGTATTTCTTCATTAATAGGTACAAAGTATATGATGCAAGAGCTTAAACATGAGCACAAAAATTGCCAAGTATCACATTATTCAAGACATTTTACCAATTACCACATGTAGCATTTCCCGTTTCCAACCATATAACAATTTAACGAAGCAGATTCAACCTTCGCCATGAATATTATGAGTAAAGCCTAAGGACATATTTGTCCATATGCAACAGCGGAGCGTGTCTCTCTCCCACACAATGAATGCAAGGATCCAACTTTATTCAAACAAAACAAAAACAAAAACAAACATACGCCCCAAGCAAAGTGCATAAGATGTGATGGAATAAAAATATAGTTTCAGGGGAGGAACCTGATAATGTTGTCGATGAAGAAGGGGATGCCTTGGGCATCCCCAAGCTTAGACGCTTGAGTCTTCTTGATATATGCAGGGGTGAACCACCGGGGCATCCCCAAGCTTAGAGCTTTCACTCTCCTTGATCATGTTGTATCATCTCCCTCTCTTGATCCTTGAAAACTTCCTCCACACCAAACTCAAAACAACTCATTAGAGAGTTAGTGCGCAATCAAAATATACATGTTCGGAGGTGACATAATCATTCTTAACACTTCTGGACATTGCACAAAGCTACTGAAAGTCAATGGAATCGAAATATCCATCGAATATAGCAAAACAGGCAATGCGAAATAAAAGGCAGAATCTGTCAAAACAGAACAGTTCGTAAAGACGAATTTTACTGAGGCACCAGACTTGCTCAAATGAAAATGCTCAAATTGAATGAAGTTGCGTACATATCTGAGGATCACTCACGTAAATTGGCATAATTTTCTGAGTTACCTACAGAGATTGCCAAGATTCGTGACAGCAAAGAAATCTGTTTCTGCGCAGTAATCCAAATCTAGTATGAACCTTAATATCAACGACTTTACTTGGCACAACAATGCACAAAACTAAGATAATGAGAGTTTGCTACAGTAGTAAACAACTTCCAAGACTCAAAATAAAAATAAAGGTACTGTAGTAAAAACATGGTTGTCTCCCATAAGCGCTTTTCTTTAACTCCTTTCAGCTAGGCGCAGAAAGTGTGTATCAAGTATTATCAAGAGGTGGTGCATCTACAGCGGGGTGTGGAGTTTTCTCAACCATGCATAGTATATTGGATACATAAGTTTCAGCGGCTCCCTTTTCATTAGTCTTGGGCTTGCTACTCTCATCAAACAAATTTTCAGGAACAAGCCAAGCATAGTTATTTTCTAGTGCTTCATACATCGCTAGGAGCTTACATGGTATTGGTGCTTTGATCTCCCCACCATCATTAACATTATTAGTGTACTTAATTCTATCCATATCCCTTTTTTCAAGTGTTCTCTTAAAATCAGTGATCATACCAAGCCTATCATGCTTACTAAAAACTTTTCTAGCTTCTTTAGCTATATCCGCAAATTCTCGCACTAAGACTTTTAGAACAAAATCTCTCTTCTCACCCCTGTCCATATCAGAAAGTGTAAGAAACATGTGCTGTATCATGGGGTTGAGGCTAATAAATCTAGCTTCCATCATGCGTACCAAACAAACAGAGGCATCTTCATAAGTAGGGACAGCTTTTGCAAGGGGTATATCTTTAAGATCTTCATGTATACTAACGTGGGTGAAAAATTCTTCTAAATTATCTCTTCCAATTATAGACCCTTGTCCCATAGGTATATCTTTTACATTAAAATTAAAAGGAAACATGTTGAAATAAGCTAAAGGTAAATAAGGTAAATGCAAGGAACTAATTTTTTTTGTGTTTTTGATATAGAGTGCAAACAAGATAACAAGTAAAGTAAAACTAGCAACTAATTTTTTTGTGTTTTGATTTAGTGCAGCAAACAAAGTAGTAAATAAAATAAAGCAAGACAAAAACAAAGTAAAGAGATTGCGATGTGGAGACTCCCTTGCAGCGTGTCTTGATCTCCCCGGCAACGGCGCCAGAAAAAGAGCTTGATACGCGTACAGCACGCGTCCGTTGGGAACCCCAAGAGGAAGGTGTGATGCGTACAGCGGCAAGTTTTCCCTCAGTATGAAACCAAGGTTTATCGAACCAGTAGGAGCCAAGAAGCACGTTGAAGGTTGATGGCGGCGAAGTGTAGTGCGGTGCAACAACAGGGATTCCGGCGCCAACGTGGAACCTGCACAACACAACCAAAGTACTTTGCCCCAACGAAACAGTGAGGTTGTCAATCTCACCGGCTTGCTGTAACAAAGGATTAGATGTATAGTGTGGATGATGATTGTTTGCGTGAAAACAGTAGAACAATTGCGATAGATTGTATTCGATGTAAAGAATGGACCGGGGTCCACAGTTCACTAGAGGTGTCTCTCCCATAAGATAAATAGCATGTTGGGTGAACAAATTACGGTTGGGCAATTGACAAATAGAGAGGGCATGACCATGCACATACATGATATGATGAGTATTGTGAGATTTAATTGGGCATTACGACAAAGTACATAGACCGCTATCCAAGCATGCATCTATGCCTAAAAAGTCCACCTTCAGAGTTATCATCCGACCCCCTCCAGTATTAAGTTGCAAACAACAGACAATAGCATTAAGTATGGTGCGTAATGTAATCAACAAATACATCCTTAGACATAGCATTGATGTTTTATCCCTAGTGGCAACAGCAAATCCACAACCTTAGAGGTTTCTGTCACTCCCGCATTTAATGGAGACATGAACCCACTATCGAGCATAAATACTCCCTCTTGGAGTTACAAGCAAAAACTTGGCCAGAGCCTCTACTAGTAACGGAGAGCATGCAAGATCATAAACAACACATAGATAATAGATTGATAATCAACATAGCATAGTATTCCATATTCATCAGATCCCTACAAACAAAACATGTAGCATTACAGATAGATGATCTTGATCATGTTAGGCAGCTCACAAGATCCAACAATGATAGCACAATTAGGAGAAGACGACCATCTAGCTACTGCTATGGACCCATAGTCCAGGGGTGAACTACTCACTCATCACTCCGGAGGCGACCATGGCGGTGAAGAGTCCTCCGGGAGATGATTCCCCTCTCCGGCAGGGTGCCGGAGGTGATCTCCTGAATCCCCCGAGATGGGATTGGCGGCGGCGGCGTCTCTGGAAGGTTTTCCGTATCGTGGCTCTCGGTACTGGAGTTATTATCGATGAAGGCTTAAGTAGGCGGAAGGGTAGGTCAGGGGGCGCCACGAGGGGCCGACACCACAGGCCGGCGCGGCCAGGGCCTGGGCCGCGCCGCCCTGGTGTGGCGTCGCCTCGTCGCCCCACTTCGTTTCGTCTCCGGACTTCTGGAAGCTTCGTGGAAAAATAAGATCCTGGGCATTGATTTCGTCCAATTCCGAGAATATTTCCTTACTAGGATTTCTGAAACCAAAAACAGCAGAAAACATCAACTGGCTCTTCGGCATCTTGTTAATAGGTTAGTGCCGGAAAATGCATAAATATGACATAAAGTATGCATGAAACATGTAGGTATCATCAATAAAGTAGCATGGAACATAAGAAATTATCGATACGTTGGAGACGTATCAGCACATCACGCTCCGTCACTATAGATCTATCGGAAGTTCATACAAGGTTCAAATTCCTCCATATCTACCTTTTTATTTTCAATCTTAAACATCTTAGTGCTGAATGTTATTTTCATCTATATATTTTAGATACTACTTCATCGGCTTTTGCCGTGGCGTCATCGTGCTTGCCCAGAAGAACCCGCCGCACAAGATACGGCTTCTGAACCCACTCACAAAGGCATCGAACACTATGTTTGAGGCGCAGATGCCATCTCGTTTTTCTGAATTCGGTCGTCGTAATCAAATCCCCGACTATGGTCTTCGTTGCCGCACAATTCCCGCCGGAAATTGGTTGGGTCGATGAGAGCACTCCAACTAAGGATATAGATAAAGATTGGGGAGAAGAAAGATTTTCGATCGAGAACCATTGTCTGCGTTGCATTACCCCATTCAATGGTGAACTGTATGCAATAGCTGCGGACAATTTTGAGTCCGGAAGAATAGTGTGCACCAATGTACAGTTGCAGCAGCGCGCGAGCACTGTCAAGATGGAGACACTAATTTCATTTCCAGAACTTGGACGTCGAAGTTCTACCTTGTGAAGTCGGATGGTGATCTCGCTGCTTGTGTTGTTGGTTAGCGAGGCTTTGGCGGGCAAACCATTGGTGTACCGTGTGGACACTCAGAGCCGCTCTCTCCATCCGGTCAGTAACATTGGCAGTAATGCCCTCTTCGTGAATTATATCCGGTGTATCTCCGTCGACACTAGAGTGCACCCGACACTTCGACCTGGCTGCATCTACTACACGGATTTGGGTTATATCAGAGAGTACTCTCATGATACAAAGGCATGGGATGAGTGGCCACTACGTGTGGATAGAATAGGAAACTACGGTATGAAAAATGAACACAGGCCATACCGTCTGGAGGATGTATTGGCCGCACACTGCAGACGGAACGAGTTCAACCAATATTTCCTTAGGGTAATGCACAATGGAGCGACGAAGAAATATATGAGGAGGATTGAAGAACAAATTCATTCATCCTGGGGTATCCTAATCTTCTTGTTGTCCATACATTGCGTGCGTCTTGTATATTTTTCAGCTTAGTTTGTCATGAACATTAACAACGTTATTGGCTGCTTTTGGCTGCTGTATGCAGTTTATGTATTATACTTAGTTTTCTGATTATGCTGTTGTGAATTTATCATATACAAGCTTCTAGATTTGCTGCCATATTGGGCAAAAAACGAGGGCCAAAAGGCATAAATAACCCCAGAGATTTGCTACTAGATTTGCTGCCATATTGAAGAGAGATAGAAATAGAAGCTTCTCTAGATTTGATACTAATATGGTGAAAAAGACAGAGAGAGAAAGAGGGGAAAAGGTGCTCTTAAAAATGCCAATTTGGGCCGAGAGAGACAAAACCCAGCTCCTGCTCACGTGCAACCAAACGCTTCTCGTCCTGTCCCACGCGGGCCCTTTCTACCAGCCCCACGCGACGCGGCCCCACACAACGCGGCCCCACACGACGCGGCCCCACAGACTTCGCGGCGCAACACGTCAGCACAGAACGTCCAAATAGACGGATTCCTTCCGTCTGAGCTCCTTCTGCGGGTTTCAGACATAAGCTTGGGGAAAACTGAGGAAAAACTAAGGAGCTGGAGAAAACTGAGTACAACTAACGAAGCGGGGGCATGAAAATAGAAATCCCTTGAATTAAAGGGCCGGCGGGAAACGAAGCTGGGCCGAATTGGATTAAAAGGGCCCACGTCCAGCCCACCACGCGTCCACGCACGCGTGGGCTGTCTGACGGTGGGATCCACCTGTCAGTGACTTTTAAAACCCGATCGGTACGTTTGATGTGGGGCGTTGGATTAGATCAAGATCGGACGGACGAGCGACGTCGTCTTCTCCGACGAGATCAGGCTACTGGCGCGGCAGCGCTTGGGGGTCGGAGGGCTAACCAGAGGTCCGGCGAGCGGCGGCGGTGGTCGAGGTGAGGTTGTCGACGAAGAGGAAGCAGCCTGTAGCAGTGGCGTCGCTCGAGGAAGCTCCAGTCGTCGGCGATTGCTCCAGGGCTTCCGCGACTCCGAGCTTGCGATTGCGGCGTCTCCGGCGATGATCGAGGTAGCTACTGGGTTGAGGAGAGGCAGTGGAGGATGGGGAACGAGGTGGTGTGCTCAATGGCTTCCAGGGAACACGGTATTTATAGAGGCGGAGAGGTGCTGCGGGGCAGGGTTGAAGTCGACCATGGCGCGGCGATTCCGGCGAGGTGTTGGGCTAGGCAAGGGTGCGGCAGCGTTCTCCTCGTCCCGGCGAAGCTATAGGTGGTGACGGCACGGTCGGGCGACGTCTGGTGGCGACGCATTGCTTCCGTGTTGGCGGGCGGCGTCTACGGGATCTGCTCCGTCGTCTCCGGCGGCGGCGGTCCAGGGAGTGGTCTTGAGCATGTCTGGTGGAGTCGTGGTGTCACGGCGGTGCTCAACGCAGCAAGAGAGGGGCCAGAGGCGGCGTGTACTGGCAGGGTGGCGCGTGGCCAGTGCGCGTCCGCGACGTGCATGGTCGCGACGCGAGCGGCATGCTGGCGAGTTCTGCGCGCGCGTTCTCCGGCGATGGTCATCGTCGAGCTGGACCGTGGCTTGGCTAGGGTGATGTAGGAGAGTGCGGTGGCGATGTTTGGCACCAGGGCCAGTCGTGGAGAGGAAGGAAGAGAGGGGAGGTGCGTCGGAGTGGCGACATGGCCGGCATGGCCATGCCCTAGCTTGCCCTCCTCTCTCCTTAGGGTTGCTATGCATCATTAAGGGTGAGAGGGAACCAGGGGACCATTTAGAGTAGTTTGGGGTAGATTAGGGTTGGGTAGAGCACTATTTGAAATAGTGCCAAATAGTTCCATATTTGAAATTTGCAAATTTGTCCAATTTTTGAGTGGATTCAAAAGGTGGCAAGATTTGAATTGTGGGTGTTTGGTTGAGTTGTAAATGACCAGAGAAGATGAGGTGTGGTGGTGGAATTGTTAAATTCAAAGAATTGCAAATTTGGCTAAGTGTGAGAATGTTCCACTTAATAAAAAGTTGCAACTTTGGATGAGCATAGTATTTGATCTAAAAGGAATTTGGCATGGTGATCTTTACAAAAAAGTGTTCACCTTGATGTTGTCTTGGATGAGGTGCAAAGAGTTAGCAAAGTTTAGTTTTGAAAATTTGAATTGCAGGGGCTCAAAGTAGTGATCAGACTAAAAATGGCAGATTTGACCATTATCATATGTGATCAAAATTTGAGTTTGAAATTCATTTGATTTGTGTTTCTTTGATTCCAAAAGTTGTAATTAGTGTTTAGTAACATTTTTCAACTAAAGGTGAAGAACAAATTGGTCTAGGGTCAAAATTTATAAAAATGGCATAAGCCATATGTGAGGGTTTTAGGGTTTTTCTTTTATTTGATTTCTTTCTCTTTTTGATTTATTTGGTTGGTGATCTTCACATGATCACCTTAGGGTTTTAGAGTATAGCACATACACATAATAACAATCCTCATGGCATATCACTCAAATGCACAAGTCCTATGCATGGCACTATATGCAATTTAAAAAGTTTTTGTTGGTTTGAAATTTTGCTCTCTTGAATCTTCTAACTTTCTTTTATTGAAATTTTGGGATGTTACACTCATCAATTAAACTTGTGAGTGAATGGACACAATTGAGTTAGATCGTCACTTGAAGTTGTAAGGAAACAATATGTGGTCACAGTAATGTTGATCCTTTAGAAACCCTAGAAGGGTTTCCTCTGTATCCTTGGGCATATTAGTTAGCATATGTATATGTATTTTATCTGGATCAATGAACCCGATATTTATGATGCCTTTTCTTTTATAGACCAGGATCTTCAGTCTGCATAATAGAGCACAAAAGGATATAGTGAGGATAATTACATGTAATGAACTGAACAAAATAACTGAATAACTAATATGTAGATAACGAATTGAACAACTTACAGACAATAGCAACTCATGAGAGATTTGTCGAGGGCTTCCAAATTATACATCTGGAAGAGTTCATCAAACTCGACATGGATCTCTTCCTGTCGGCCGGTGTAGTACTCCTCTGGGACACAGAGCACGATCATTATTCTCTCATTCTTTGCTTTAGTCAGGTACCATGCATGCAAGTAACGCATATGTGTTGGCATTTCTTACAACCTCTCATTGCTGACAAGAGCTTCCCCCATGACAAATACAGACTTAGGGTCTACGATAGCCTTGGGAAAGGCCTCGTCTTGGGAAGCCAAAACTTCTTCAACAATTATACCCCATCCAGTTCGTCCACTCCGGATAACACTTTGAGTGGTGGGATCGATTGTTTGGCTTGTGCCTGACCAAAAGCCTATTTTCTACTAGTGTTGTCTCTTTGATAGAATGCCATGTTTTCTCAGCTTGTTTTTTTGATAGAATGCCATGTTTTACCATCTTGTCTTTTGATAGAATGCCATGTTTTACCATCTTGTGTTTTGATAGGATAGCACATTAGAATTTTGCATCTTTTCATTTTCTCCTCTGGACGCAGAAGACAAACCAGTGGGTTCAGTTGCATGGTACCAAGGAGGTGCACTGGGTACCGGGAAAAATAATTTTCTTTGGACATCAACAAAACTTTACCGTATGTGCAACCCTAAGACAAGTGGTTGCCTACATATTGAAATATCACAGAGGATGCACCGAGAGTCCGAGACACAGCAAAACCGGTATAGCATCGTATATTGGATGAAAAATTACCAGGAGCTTGCTCGCTGCGAGTCTAGCACCAAACAAGGTAAATAGATGTGTGGGCAACCAACAAAGTAGTCTGATTTTTTCGTCTTCTTTAAAACCTTAGTCACAGTTGCACAATACAAAATTTAGTTGCACTATATTCTTTTTGATTTTTGAAACAAGTTCTTTTTTTGGAAAAAAAATCAAGTTCTGCAATTGTCGAGTGTTAATCCAAACATTTGCAAATGTAGCTGAGATTCTATTTAAAACATCCAACAAACTATTAGATAAGCCTGATAATAGTAAGTCATTGCATGCCTTTATTCATACCCTGGTGCTAGTAAACTGGTGATCAACACAGATTGACAGAATACACGAGTACATGACAACTGAACATTCCTGAAAGCACAAACCTTATATAAGGCAAGAACACACCCAATGAGGCAAGGACGAAGATAACTCATATCGCGCTTAAGGCCCTCCGGCTTCTCCTCCGAAGGAAGACATCGGTGAGAACCTTCTGGGACACCAGTGATGCCCTCAGTATCTGGAGACCCTGTAAATCAACAACACATATCCAAGAAACATCTCAAATCATTTCAACATGCTTTTCTATAAGGTGTGATTATTTGTCGGTTGACATTACACTCCTACTAGCAAAAGTGCTCGTGCGTTGCACCGCGAAAAACAAAATATCAAACACTATAGCAATGCATTTGTGTTGGCCATATTTTCTCCTACTCATGACAAACATAATCATACCTCAGAAGCAAGATTAGATTTTAAGCCCCTAACTGCATCAACTTGTAATACTGCAGATTGCTAATGATAATTGTGAAGGAAAAAAATAACGAAGGATACCGCTACTTTTTTTTTCAAAATGGGGAATGGAACTCCGGCTTCTGCATCATAATGATGCACACGGCCTTTTATTATAAGTATAAGATTACAAAGTTAAAACATCTCAGGCATCGCCAAGAATTGATACAAGAATCAACCAGCGAAAGAAAACAAAAGAAACCGGACTACACATCATTGTATCCGTCTATCGTGCCGCCAGCCAGCCTGGCACAAGATATTCTGAGCGACCATCTGGAGCCGTGTGCATCCAATAGCCATAGCATCCCGCTGTCCCTCCGGTGACAGAAGAGCCCACAACTGGACCCAATGTGACACCATATGGATAACCTGCAAAAAGTGAAAAGAGTGTTTTTTGTTAAAAATAATATCATTCCTTGTCCTCCAGATAGACCAACATAAGGCAGAAACCCCAATACGGATGAAAGCCTTTGATTGTCTATCAACTCCATTTAGCCAATTACCAAACATATTGGTAATATTGGTTGGAGGTTGGAGAGCAAAAGTAAAATTAATCATACGCCAAAGAATTTTAGCTAAAGGACAAGTGATGAACAGATGCTCAATAATCTCCTGCTCACCACAAAAGACACATTTAGTACAACCATTCCATCTTCTTTTGGCTAAATTGTCTTTAGTAAGTAAAACCTTATTGCTTAAGAACCACATAAATATTTTTATCTTTGAATGAACTTTAACTTTCCAAAGATATTTTCGCAAAAAAGGTGTATGGTCATTCATAAGATCCTCATACATAGATTTCACTGTAAACATGCCATTTGTTGTCAGTTTCCAAACGAATTGATCATTCTCATCAGATAAATTAATCCTCATAAGTCTTCGGCATAACTGCAACCATAAAGACCATTTGTTGCCCACCAACAGCCTTCTGAAACTGATATTCAGAGGCGTTTGAGCCAACACATGAGCTACTGTTACATTCTTGTGATGCACAATGTTATATAAGGATGGGTATTGTTGTGCTAATGGTGTACTGCCTAACCAGGTATCTTCCCAGAAACTGATACTCTTACCATTACCTATCTTGAAAAACCTCGTCTAAAAAAATCGTCCTTGAGCATGTGCCGTAGCTAGAAAAGACATCAAAATAGATCATCTGATCCATCCTGCCTGGACTCCTACGTATAGTTTGGCATGGGTTCGTCCTGATTCACACTGGTCTAGCATCTCGCGTGTTTCGTTCGCTCGCCAAGGAGTTAGACGATCACATCGGTCTGAGTACGAAACAAATGAGCATTCCTTCGTCAAATCGATAGCGCGAATTTTGCTTCGCACGCCTACTCTCGAAGTTAACGTGCCATCAATACTTTCTTATCTTAGCACCGGCGTGGCGACGCAGGCACCATCCATTACGCAGACGTGATGGGATAGAGGTTGGAGAACAAAAATCAAAAGCTATCACTGGTAGAAAAACAGGCTTCCGTCTAGCCCCATTAGTCGCGAAACTATAGGAACCGCGACTAATGGGACCTTTAGTCGCGGTTCGGGAGGCGAACCGCGACCAAAGGCCTGGGCCCAGGGCGCTCGGTGGCCAGCTGGTGCACGTGAGGGGCTTTAGTCGCGGTTGGCCAGGCCAACCGCGACTAAAGGTGCCCGAAGGCCTTTAGTCACGGTTTGCCAGGCCAACCGCGACTAAAGCCCCTCCCCTATATATACTCATCCAGCAGCCAACACTTAGCCATTTGGAGCCATTCTCTTCACAAACTTCACAAACTTCACAAGTGGGTGTTAGGTTTGCTTTTGGTTCCTCTTATGCACATAAGGTGTTTGATGAAATGCCCCAAGAGCATGAAACAAACATGATATGAAGTGTTGGAGCCACACTTGAGTTTTCTCATTTATTTTTTCCTCCTCGATCGCGGTTAGCAACTTGAACCTTTCATGTGTCATTGATAAAATATGCATGTGTGTAGTTCATTGTTTAATTTATATTGTTTGTAGCTAGTTAGTTTAACAAATGCATGATGGTTAATTATATATTTTATATTATAATAATGCAGATGAATCGGCAATGGATGTACGGTAACCGACTCTCCGGCGAGTTCACTACGGGTTTGAAAGATTTCCTCGTAGTGGCTAATGCGAACAAGCAGGGGGGTTTTGTTATCTGTCCATGTGTTAACGGTAAGAATCAGAAGGGTTACTCTTCCTCAAGAGATGTTCACATGCACCTACTTCGGCACGGTTTCATGCCAAGCTATAATTGTTGGACCAAGCATGGAGAAAGAGGGGTTATAATGGAAGAAGATGAAGAAGGGGATGATTTCATCGATGAAAGCTATCTTGCTCATTTCGGTGATACTATCATGGAGGATGCTGAAGGTGAAGGGGAAGGTGAAGGGGAAGGTGAAGAAGAGGCACGTGATGATCCCGTTAATGATCTTGGTCGGACCATTGCTGATGCACGGAGACGCTGCGAAACTGAAAAGGAGAGGGAGAATTTGGATCGCATGTTAGAGGATCACAGAAAGGTGCTGTACCCCGGATGCGATGATGGTCTGAAAAGCTGGGCTGCACACTGGATTTGCTGAAATGGAAGGCACAGGCAGGTGTAGCTGACTCGGCATTTGAAAACTTGCTGAAAATGTTGAAGAATATGTTTCCAAAGAATAACGAGTTGCCCGCCGATACGTACGAAGCAAAGAAGGTTGTCTGCCCTCTAGGTTTAGAGGTTCTGAAGATACATGCATGCATCAACGATCGCATCCTCTACCGCGGTGAATACGAGAATTTGAATGAATGTCCGGTATGCACCGCATTGCGTTATAAGATCAGAGGCGATGACCCTGGTGACGATGTTGAGGGCCAGAAACCCAGGAAGAGGGTTCCCGCCAAGGTGATGTGGTATGCTCCTATAATACCACGGTTGAAATGTCTGTTCAGGAACAAAGAGCATGCCAAGTTGTTGCGATGGCACAAAGAGGACCGTAAGCCGGACGGGGAGTTGAGACACCCCGCAGATGGAACGCAATGGAGAAAGATCGACAGAGAGTTCAAAGATTTTGCAGCTGACGCAAGGAACATAAGATTTGGTCTAAGTACGGATGGCATGAATCCTTTTGGCGAGCAAAGCTCCATCCATAGCACCTGGCCCGTGTCTCTATGCATCTACAACCTTCCTCCTTGGTTGTGCATGAAGCGAAAGTTCATTATGATGCCAGTGCTCATCCAAGGTCCGAAGCAACCCGGCAACGACATCGATGTGTACCTAAGGCCATTAGTTGATGAACTTTTACAGCCGTGGGGCAGACCTGGTGTCCGTGTGTGGGATGAGCACAAAGAAGAGGAATTTGACCTACGAGCGTTGCTTTTCGTAACCATCAACGATTGGCCTGCTCTTAGTAGCCTTTCGGGACTGTCAAATAAGGGATACAATGCATGTACGCACTGCTTACATGAGACTGAAAGTGTACATTTGCCAAATTGTAAGAAGAACGTGTACCTTGGGCATCGTCGATTTCTTCCGAAAATTCATCCAAGAAGAAAGAAAGGCAAGCATTACAACGGCAAGGCAGATCACCGACCGAAGCCCGCGGAACACACCGGTGCTGAGGTATTTGATATGGTCAAGGATTTGAAAGTCATCTTTGGAAAGGGTCCCGGCGGACAATCAGTTCCGAAGGGAGCCGACGGGCACGCAGCCATGTGGAAGAAGAAATCTATATTCCGGGAGCTAGAATATTGGAAAGTCCTAGAAGTCCGCTCTCGCAATCGACGTGATGCACGTTACGAAGAATATTTGCGTGAACCTCCTAAGCTTCTTGGGCGTGTATGGGAAGACAAATGATACAAAGGAAGCACGGCAGGACCAAAGCAAAGTTTGAAAGACCCCGATGACCGGCATCCGGAATGGTTTCAAGGTCGTGCCAGCCTACGCTCCGACCAAAGAAGAGAAGGTCATCTTTTTTGAATGCCCGAGCAAGTATGAAGGTCCCGTCCGGATTCTCGTCCAATATAAAGGGAATAATAAACATGGCGGAGAAAAAGTTCCAAAACCTGAAGTCTCACGACCGCCACGTGATTATGACGCAATTGCTTCCGATTGCTTTGAGGGGCTCCTGCCGGAAAATGTTCGAGTAGCCATTGTGAAGCTATGTGCATTCCTCAATGCAATCTCTCGAAGGTAATCAATCCGAAGTTCTACCACGGTTACGTAACGATGTGATCCAATGTCTTGTCAGTTTCGAGTTGGTGTTCCCGCCATCCTTCTTCAATATTATGACGCACCTCCTGGTTCACCTAGTCGATGAGATTTCCATTCTCGGTCCCGTATTTCTACATAATATGTTCCCCTTCGAGAGGTTCATGGGAATATTAAAGAAATATGTTCGTAACCGTGCTAGGCCAGAAGGAAGCATCGCCAAGGGCTATGGAAATGAGGAGGTAATTGAGTTTTGTGTTGACTTTGTTCCTGACCTTAAGCCGATTGGTCTTCCTCGATCGCGGCACGAGGGGAGACTTTCGGCAGTTGGTTGAGAAAATATTTAATGAATGACGATCATGTTGTAGATCAGCTGTACATGTTGGCCAAGATACCATCTTCGACTATAACGACTTTCCAAGGGTACGAGATAAATGGGAATACATTTTACACGATCGCCCAAGATAAAAAGAGCACCAACCAAAACAGTGGTGTCCGCTTTGATGCAGCAACCGAGAATGGGCAAAAGGTCACATATTATGGTTACATAGAGGAGATATGGGAACTTGACTATGGACAATCCTTTAGGGTCCCTTTGTTCCGGTGCAAATGGTTCAAGCTAACAGGAGGTGGGGTAAAGGTGGACCAGCAATACGGAATGACAATGGTGGATTTCAGCAATCTTGGTTACCTTGACGAACCATTCGTCCTAGCGAAAGATGTCGCTCAGGTTTTCTATGTGAAGGACATGAGTAGCAAACCGAGGAAACGGAAAGATAAGAAAACGATCAGTACATCATGCGATGATCCAAAGCGCCACATTGTTCTTTCAGGGAAAAGAAACATCGTGGGAGTGGAGGACAAGACAGACATGTCGAAGATTATAATATGTTTGCTGAAATTCCGCCCTTCAAAGTGAACACCGACCCAAGCATTAAGTTAAATGATGAGGATGCTCCATGGATACGGCAGAATCGTAAGCAAGCAGGGACACAAGGGAAGAAATGATGTGGTGGTGGTGGTGCTTCACCTACACCTCCTTCACGTCAGCCGACGCTGCCCCCCAATTCACCTCCGGCGGGTAAGCAGCCGCCGCCCCCTAGTCCGCCCCGGGCGGGTAAGCAGACGCCGCCCCCCAATCCATCTCCGGCGAAGAAGCAGAAGCAGCAGTCCTGGATTATTAACCCGGACCCTTATGTACCTAAGAAAACAAAGGTACCGGAGCCATCACTGAAGCCTCTCCCCACGAGGCCTTGGGAACGTAGTGCCGAGGAAGTCGAGGCGGCCGCGACTGCTGAATATGAGAAATGTAAGGCGGGCTCCAAGAAGAAAAGAGAGCCCGAGCCCAAGCCAGTATTTTCTGATGAGCAAAAGAAGTGGGCTATGTCATTTTTGAACACACCGTCCCAAGCCGCGAAGAATCTGCCTGACGACTATGCACGTGAACTAAAGAATCAGGCACGCATGTTCAAGAAGAAGAAAGAGGAGGCCGAGAAAGCGGAATTAGAAAGTGCACAAAGCGGGAAACGAGTTGCCCAGCTCGGGGAACAAAGTAAACAATCGATTGCCCCGCTTATAGTGACAGCCGCCGGTCCGGATGCCCCCGATATCATAGAAGCTGCGGCAGCACAGGGATTGACTGTAACGAGTGCCAGAGAATAAGCGGCCAACTTAGGTATTACTCTTCGTGAACTGTTAGGCCTTGATGAGGCGCCAATGAAGGAGGTAGTACTTTCATATGTGAAGAATGAGCCTCTCGTCGAGCCTGCGCAGGAAAAGGATCTACCTCCACAAATGAAAGGTCTGCTGAACTGGTACAAGGGTTACATAAAACATAAAAACGCCAAAGATTATATTTATGCGGAAGTTGGATATGAGCATCACTTCAAACATTACTCTGTACAAATTCATCTGAGTGAATTGTTCCAGCTTTTCAATCTGCGCGAGCTCGACAAATCTATCATCAGTTGCTACGTTCTGTAAGTGATTTATTTCTACCCCATCTCGTTCATATTGCCTGTACTATATGTCCTAACTATATTGTTGTGTCCGCTATTATACATGCAGATTGAAGATTAAGGAATGCAGAGTAAGGAACATCCATGATGTTGGGTTCATTGACCCACACATCGTTAATGGATATACGTTACAGCATCACCCCGCCGACGTGGAGGAAGACCTGTGGCGGTTTCTTGAAAAGCAGGAACTCAAAAGTGATATTCTATTTCCTTACCATTTTGGGTGAGTGTTTATGTCTTGAGCACATTCTCTTTTGTTTACTCCATGCATGGTATGTGGCCGGCTAATCGATGAGTTATGCATGACGTACCGTGCATGTATCGTGTCCGCAGGTTCCACCGGATTCTCGCTAGTAATTAAAGT
Source organism: Lolium rigidum (assembly GCF_022539505.1). Taxonomy (NCBI): domain Eukaryota; kingdom Viridiplantae; phylum Streptophyta; class Magnoliopsida; order Poales; family Poaceae; genus Lolium; species Lolium rigidum. The sequence continues at coordinate 316,329,686 of NC_061513.1, read as the reverse complement.
TGACAAATCAGAATGTCTCGTCCACGACTCTCTGAATATGGATAAGGCGGAGTGGGCCGAGATGAGACAAATGATTCAAAAGTAATTGTTTTTATTCATTTGCGCTCTATATCGATCGGCCTATTTCGTTCATTTTCCTAATTAAGCTTCAAGTAATTAACTAATAACTCTCTTGTTCATTTAATTTTCTTTGCCTCGTAGGGTTTGGAGACGGTTCTCAGATACAAAGGTCGGTCAATTCAAAAAAGAGCTAAATTTCATGCGGTCAAAGGCTAAGAATGGTAGCGATATTCAGCCACCGGGAACCAATCTGTGTGGATACTATGTCTGTGAGATGATCCGGAGATACACCTCTGAGCGCGTTCCGAGTGATCTCAATGCTCAGAGGAATAACCTCCGGATGATGCTTAGTCCGAAGCTCGCTTCCGACCACTTCAAGAGGAACTAGCTGGATGGTTCAGGAGGGAAGTCCTCGATCCTAAAGGAGAACACCATTACGAGGACGTAGAACTATACATGCATTAAATTATGTATGGAAACTTGTTCAAACTTGTATATGGTCATCCGATGATATTGAATATATATTGTATATTCCTCTTGAATTCTTTTTGGTTCTAATTTCAAATTTATTTGAAATTGTACATTCATATGCATGTATATATGTAGTACCGTAGAATATGTGAAACTCCTTCAAAATTACAATAAAGCACAAAAGAAATAAAACAATACAAATTAAACAGAAAACAGGTTTAGGGGGGGGGGCAGGTTTAGGGGGCGGCCTTTAACCGCGACTAAATGTCCTCCGCCCCGACGGTCGCCTGGCGCCCACGTGGACGGGCCTTTAGTCGCGGTTCGTAAGCAACCGCGACTAAAGGGGGGGGGGCCTTTAGTCGCGCTAATTTGGTCGCGGTTGCGCAACCGCGACTAATGGCAGTTGCGAACCGCGACCAAAGGCCCTTTTTCCACCAGTGTATGTCAATGCATCCACCTCACAAGCACAACACAAGCTCGATCGATCTAAAACACCGGCTCTAGAAAAGAGCAAAGGAACCTTTATTCGCTTCGGCACCATCTACATCATCTACGGTGCTCGAAAATGTAGCCCTAATATGTTGAAGTCATCATAATTCGGTTGTACCAACCTAGTTGTTTAATCGGACACACCTAATTATGGCACGAAGAAAAATCTAAGTAGCGGTATGAAACATCTTCTAAAGCTACCAAACTTTTTTGGGTACCATTTTCTCTTTTAGAGATTTATAATATCTTCTTCTCATACCTTTTTTTTACCTATTGACACTCTAACCAATTTTTTAGAATGCAACTTGGAATCCAAAAAAAGTAGTCCCTACGGTTAACTGTTCTTCGATTATTTTCATCCATTTCCTGGAGTTTGCCCATATTTTGTCACCTGGTGGTGCACTACATGGTCCTGAACCAACGGCTGAAATCCCCTAATCAATTGACTTATTGACCTGCCTCTGTAACAGTAAAAGTTAAATAATTTCTTGCTATTTTCCAAAGGTTTAATACACCCAGTCAGTCAGTTATCCCCATGACTTCATCTCGGTCTATCTATCTGTTCACAAAAACGACTTAAAGAACTTCTTCTCTGTACCAGGGAACAGGAACTGGATGTACAAAATCGGCCTGTTCGTGCATCACCAAAACTTGGCAGGGCATGCTCTTGTAGGCAAAATTTAACTAAGGTTGGGAGAAAATACGACTGACTATCCGTGCTACGGATTTCGCCCTCCGCCAGCAAGATGCCTTTCGCGTTCTGGAGAGATAGGGTCTAAGGACATCTCCAACACCCCTACCTAAATGAACGCGTTGGGGCGCTATTCTATATCGTTTGGCTAGCCGCCGTTTGGGTCGCACCCTGCGTCTAACGCGACGATCCATAACCCGCCACATGGTTCATATTTTCTGGGCGGTGCTGCGCCATGGCAGATCTCGACGGGACAACAATAGCGGGCGGGAGAACGCGCGAGAACGCACGAAAAGGCCAAGAGCGCGCGCTCGCGCCCAAGTTTCCGCCAAGGCTGCCGGCTATAAAAGACGGCGCACGGGGTTTCGTAGACCTCACCCGCTCCGCCATCCTCTCCCCCTCTACCTTATCCGGCGCCCTCTCCCCCTCCATCGCCATGCCGCGCACCCGGCAGACCACGTGTGCCAAGCTCTCCCTCGCCGCCCGCGCCAGGTTCCTGCGGACAGAGGAGGAGGAGCGGCAGGATGCGTGGTGGGTCGCCGACGATGAGGCGATCCGCGTCGCGGCCAAGGGGGCGGCGAATAAGGCAGATGACGTGAAGCTGGTGGAGGCGGCCGCAGACGGTTGGCACGAGGCCTTCGACGGTTGGTACGAGGCCGCGGAGGAGGGATCGGACCCCACCGCCGAGGAGGAGGCGGATGCCGTCGCGGCCGCCGACGGGGAGGATGCCGCCCACGACCTCGAGATGGCGAAGCTCAACGTCGCCATCGACGAGCGCCTCGCCGAGCTCACGTGCGAGATGAGGGAGCACGAGGCCTCCATCCGGGCCGGTCGCCGCTTTTTAGGCGACCTCATCGGCCAGAAGAACGAGCTCGTCACTCGGCAAGCAGCCCGCCACCTCCTCCAGCTGCCCTCGCCTGACTGGTGCGCCCACGAGGAGGCTGCGGAGGCGGAGCTCGGCCACCAAGAGCGCCTGCGTCGTCGGCAGGAGAACCACGAGGCCCAGGACACCGGCACGGGACGCTGTGGAACGCACCGCCGCGCGCGAGCTCACGTTGTGCGGGAAGCAGATCCTGACGCCGCAGGAGGAGGACCGCGCCCGCGCCCTAGCTGCGAGGAAGGAAAGGAGGAGGGCGGCCGCGGAGGAACGCCACAAGAAGGCCGCCACCGGGCCACCTAGCTAGTAAGCTGGAGTGGAATCCTCACGCGTGCGTACAGGACGCCCGCATCGAGTGAAATCCATGGCCCCAGCGGCGAGTCGGCGGCGAGTCGCCGGCGAGGCCCTACCTAGCTAGACTAGTAGTAGGTAGTACTAAGAAAAATGTAATATGTTTAATTTTAATAAAAAAATGAAATTATGTCCATATAACGCGCGGGTCAGGGAGGACCCGAGCGTCCAGCGATCGACGCCCGCGGCCATGCAAACGCGATCTAGATTTGGGCTGGGTTTGGATCATCCTAGACGCCGCGGCGGTTCGTTTTAGGGATGGGTCCGCATGCTGGACCACGGTTTTATCCGTTTTGATCCATTCGGACGCGCGTACGCGGGATGGATCATGGAGACGTTGGAGATCGCCTAAGCGATACCCACCCGAAAAGAAAAAAATCCACCCGAGCAGTTTATTCCTGAGACCCTGACCTCCCCAATTCCAAGACGACCGCACCGATTCGATAGCTCCTGCGTGCCGCCCCTGCTGTTATGTCGGCCGCCTCTGTGCTCCATCTGCCGTTGCTGGTTGATACGTCTCCGACGTATCGATAATTTCTTATGTTCCATGCTACATTATTGATGATATCTACATGTTTTATGCATAATTTATGTCATATTTATGCATTTTATGGAACTAACCTATTAACAAGATGCCGAAGAGCCAGTTGCTGTTTTCTGCTGTTTTTGGTTTCAGAAATCCTAGTAAGGAAATATTCTCGGAATTGGACGAAATCAACGCCCAGGGGCCTATTTTGCCACGAAGCTTCCGGAAGACCGAAGAGTCAACGAAGTGGGGCCACGAGGCGGCCGGGAGGTAGGGCGGCGCGGCCCAGGCCTTGGCCGCGCCGACCTGTCTCCTCGGGCCCCTCGTGTGGCCCCCCGACCTGCCCTTCCGCCTACAAATAGCTTTCGTCGCGAAACCCCCGCACCGAGAGCCACGATACGGAAAACCTTCCGCAGACGCCGCCGCCGCCAATCCCATCTCGGGGAATTCAGGAGATCGCCTCCGGCACCCTGCCGGAGAGGGGATTCATCTCCCGGAGGACTCTACACCGCCATGGTCGCCTCCGGAGTGATGAGTGAGTAGTCTAACCCTAGACTATGGGTCCATAGCAGTAGCTAGATGGTTGTCTTCTCCTCATTGTGCTTAATTGTCGGGTCTTGTGAGCTGCCGAACATGATCAAGATCATCTATCTGTAATGCTATATGTTGTGTTTGTTGGGATCCGATGAATAGAGAATACTATGTTATGCTGATTATCAATTTATATCTATGTGTTGTTTATGATCTTGCATGCTCTCCGTTATTAGTAGAGGCTCTGGCCAAGTTTTTGCTAGTAACTCCAAGAGGGGGTATTTATGCTCGATAGTGGGTTCATGTCTCCGTGAATCTGGGGAGTGACAGAAACCTCTAAGGTTATGGATGTGCTGTTACCACTAGGGATAAAACATTGATGGTATGTCCGAGGATGTAGTTATTGATTACATTACACGCAATACTTAATGCAATTGTCTGTTGTTAGCAACTTAATACTGGAAGGGGTTCGGATGATAAACTGAAGGTGGACTTTTTAGGCATAGATGCATGATGGATAGCGGTCTATGTACTTTGTCGTAATGCCCAATTAAATCTCACTATACTCATCATAATATGTATGTGCATGGTCATGCCCTCTCTATTTGTCAATTGCCCAACTGTAATTTGTTCACCCAACATGCTATTTATCTTATGGGAGAGACACCTCTAGTGAACTGTGGACCCCGGTCCAATTCTCTATACTGAAATACAATCTATTGCAATACTTGTTCTACTATTCTCTGCAAACAATCATCTTCCACACTATACATCTAATCCTTTGTTACAGCAAGCCGGTGAGATTGACAACCTCACTGTTTCGTTGGGGCGAAGTACTTTGGTTGTGTTGTGCAGGTTCCACGTTGGCGCCGGAATCCCTGGTGTTGCGCCGCATTACATCTCGCCGCCGTCAACCTTCACGTGCTTCTTGGCTCCTACTGCTTCGATAAACCTTGGTTTCTTACTGAGGGAAACTTGCCGCTGTACGCATCACACCTTCCTCTTGGGGTTCCCAACGGACGCGTGTTGAACGAAAAGACATAATGTCAACTACGCGCAGCAAGCAAAATTTCTGGCGCCGTTGCCGGGGATTGAAGGAAATTACACCACAAGACATTTCTAACTCCCACGTCAACTGCACGCCAACAAATAAATTTTTTGGCGCCGTTGCCGGGGAGATCAAGACACGCTGCAAGGGGAGTCTCCACATCGCAATCTCTTTACTTTGTTTTTGTCTTGCTTTATTTTATTTACTACTTTGTTTGCTGCACTAAATCAAAATACAAAAAAAAATTAGTTGCTAGTTTTAGTTTACTTGCTATCTTGTTTGCTATATCAAAAACACAAAAAAATTAGTTACTTGCATTTACTTTATCTAGTTTGCTTTATTTACTGTTGCTAAAATGGGTACTCTTGAAAATACTAAGTTGTGTGACTTCACAACCACAAATAATAATGATTTCTTATGCACACCTATTGCTCCACCTGCTACTACAGCAGAATTCTTTGAAATTAAACCTGCTTTACTAAATCTTGTTATGCGAGAGCAATTTTCTGGTGTTAGTTCTGATGATGCTGCTGCCCATCTCAATAATTTTGTTGAATTGTGTGAAATGCAAAAGTATAAATATGTAGATGGTGACATTATAAAATTAAAATTGTTCCCTTTCTCATTAAGAGGAAGAGCTAAAGATTGGTTGCTATCTCTGCCTAAGAATAGTATTGATTCATGGACTAAATGCAAGGATGTTTTTATTGGTAGATATTATCCCCGTGCTAAAATTATATCTTTCAGGAGTAGCATAATGAATTTTAAACAATTGGATACTGAGCATGTTGCACAAGCATGGGAAAGAATGAAATCTTTGGTTAAAAATTGCCCAACCCATGGACTGACTACTTGGATGATCATCCAAACCTTTTATGCGAGGACTGAATTTTTCTTCGCGGAACCTATTGGATTCAGCTGCTGGAGGTACCTTTATGTCCATCACTCTTGGCGAGGCAACAAAGCTTCTTGATAATATGATGATCAATTACTCCGAATGGCACACGAAAGAGCTCCACAAGGTAAGAAGGTAAATTCTGTCGAAGAAACCTCTTCCTTGAGTGATAAGATTGATGCTATTATGTCTATGCTTGTGAATGATAGGACTAATGTTGATCCTAGTAATGTTCTGTTAGCTTCATTGGTTGCCCAAGAAGAACATGTTGATGTAAACTACACTAAAAATAATAATTTCAACAACAATGCTTACCGGAACAATTCTAGTAACAACTATAGGCCATATCCTTATAATAATGGCAACGGCTATGGTAATTCTTATGGGAATTCTTACAACAATAATAGGAACACACCCCCTGGACTTGAAGCCATGCTTAAAGAATTTATTAGTACACAAACTGCTTTTAACAAATCTGTTGAAGAAAAGCTTGGGAAAATTGATATACTTGCTTCTAAAGTCGATAGTCTTGCTGCTGATGTTGATCTTTTGAAATAAAAAGTTACACCTCATGAAAATCATCATAATAAAATTGTTACTACAGAAAATGCCATCCAAGTTAGAATTAATGAGAATATAAGATTGATGGCCGAATTGCGTGCTAGGTGGGAAAGAGAAGAAAATGAAAAAGAAGATAATATAGCTAAAGTTTGGACTATTACCACCACTAGTAATGCTAATGCTACACATGTTGCTGCACCTCCTACTATTACTAATAAAAGAATTGGTGTTAGCAATGTTTCCACTTCAAATGCAAAGCGCGAAAACTGCTCGAAACTGCTAAAACTCGCTGAAACCGCTCGTGATAAAGCTGCTGAAATTTTTTCCAACATTGGGGATGATGATCCCATTGCTTTAGATTATAATGGTTTGAATTTTGATGATTGCCACATCTCTGAAGTTATAAAGTTCTTACAAAAACTTGCTAAAAGTCCTAATGCTAGTGCTATAAATTTGGCTTTCACGAAACATATTACAAATGCTGTAATAAAAGCTAGACAAGAGAAACTAGAGCGCGAAGCTTCTATTCCTAGAAAGCTAGAGGATAGTTGGGAGCCCATCATTAAGATGAAGGTCAATGATTTTGATTCTAATGCTTTATGTGATCTTGGTGCAAGTATTTCTGTTATGCCTAAGAAAATTTATAATATGCTTGACTTGCCGCCATTGAAAAATTGTTATTTGGATGTTAATCTTGCTGATCATTCTACAAAGAAACCTTTGGGGAAAGTTGATAATGTTCACATTACCGTTAATAATAACCTTGTCCCCGTTGATTTTGTTGTCTTGGATATTGAATGCAATGCATCTTGTCCCATTATATTGGGAAGACCTTTTCTTCGAACTGTTGGTGCTATCATTAATATGAAGGAAGGTAATATTAAATATCAATTTCCTCTCAAGAAAGGTATGGAAAATTTCCCTAGAAAGAGAATGAAGTTACCTTTTGATTCTATTATTAGAACAAATTATGATGTTGACACTTCGTCTCTCGATAACACTTGATACACACTTTCTGCGCCTAGCTGAAAGGCGTTAAAAAAAGCGCTTATGGGAGACAACCCATGTTTTTACTACAGTATTTTGTTTTATATTTGTGTCTTGGAAGTTGTTTACTACTGTAGCAACCTCTCCTTATCTTAGTTTAGTGTTTTGTTGTGCCAAGTAAAGTCGTTGATAGTAAGGTTCATACTAGATTTGGATTACTGCGCAGAAACAGATTTCTTTGCTGTCACGAATCTGGGCAAAATTCTCTGTAGGTAACTCAGAAAATTATGCCAATTTATGTGAGTGATCCTCAGATATGTACGCAACTTTCATTCAATTTGAGCATTTTCATTTGAGCAAGTCTGGTGCCTCAATAAAATTCGTCTTTACCAACTGTTCTGTTTTGACAGATTCTGCCTTTTATTTCGCATTGCCTATTTTGTTATGTTCGATGGATATTTCGATTCCATTGACTTTCAGTAGCTTTGTGCAATGTCCAGAAGTGTTAAGAATGATTATGTCACCTCTGAACATGTATATTTTGATTGTGCACTAACCCTCTAATGAGTTGTTTTGAGTTTGGTGTGGAGGAAGTTTTCAAGGATCGAGAGAGGGAGATGATACAACATGATCAAGGAGAGTGAAAGCTCTAAGCTTGGGGATGCCCCGGTGGTTCACCCCTGCATATATCAAGAAGACTCAAGCGTCTAAGCTTGGGGATGCCCAAGGCATCCCCTTCTTCATCGACAACATTATCAGGTTCCTCCCCTGAAACTATATTTTTATTCCATCACATCTTATGTGCTTTGCTTGGAGCGTCGGTTTGTTTTTGTTTTTCTTTTGTTTGAATAAAATGGATCCTAGCATTCTTTATGTGGGAGAGAGACACGCTCCGCTGTTGCATATGGACAAATATGTCCTTAGGCTTTACTCATAATATTCTTGGCGAAGTTTCTTCTTCGTTAAATTGTTATATGGTTGGAATTGGAAAATGCTACATGTAGTAATTGCTAAAATGTCTTGGATAATGTGATACTTGGCAATTGTTGTGCTCATGTTTAAGCTCTTGCATCATATACTTTGCACCTATTAATGAAGAAATACATAGAGCATGCTAAAATTTGGTTTGCATATTTGGTCTCTCTAAAGTCTAGATAATTTCTAGTATTGAGTTTCAACAACAAGGAAGACGGTGTAGAGTCTTATAATGTTTTCAATATGTCTTTTATGTGAGTTTTGCTGCACCGCTTCATCCTTGTGTTTGTTTCAAACAACCTTGCTAGCCTAAACCTTGTATCGAGAGGGAATACTTCTCATGCATCCAAAATACTTGAGCCAAGCACTATGCCATTTGTGTCCACCATACCTACCTACTACATGGTATTTCTCCGCCATTCCAAAGTAAATTGCTTGAGTGCTACCTTTAAATTTCTATCCCTTACCTTTGCAATATATAGCTCATGGGACAAATAGCCTAAAAACTATTGTGGTATTGAATATGTACTTATGCACTTTATCTCTTATTAATTTGCTTGTTGTGCGATAACCATGTTCCTGGGGACGCCATCAACTACTCTTTGTTGAATATCATGTGAGTTGCTATGCATGTCCGTCTTGTCTGAAGTAAGGGAGATTTACCACTAGAATGGTTAGAGCATGCATATTGTTAGAGAAGAACATTGGGCCGCTAACTAAAGCCATGAATCTTGGTGGAAGTTTCAGTTTTGGACAAATATCCTCAATCTCATATGAGAACATTAATTGTTGCTACATGCTTATGCATAAAAGAGGAGTCCATTATCTGTTGTCTATGTTGTCCCGGTATGGATGTCTAAGTTGAGAATAATCAAAAGCGAGAAATCCAATGCGAGCTTTCTCCTTAGACCTTTGTACAGGCGGCATAGAGGTACCCCTTTGTGACACTTGGTTAAAACATGTGCATTGCGATAATCCCGTAATCCGAGCTAATTAGGACAAGGTGCGGGCACTATTAGTATACTATGCATGAGGCTTGCAACTTGTAAGATATAATTTACATAACACATATGCTTTATTACTACCGTTGACAAAATTGTTTCTTGTTTTCAAAATCAAAGCTCTAGCACAAATATAGCAATCGATGCTTTCCTCTTTGAAGGACCATTCTTTTACTTTTATGTTGAGTCAGTTCACCTATTTCTCTCCACCTCAAGAAGCGAACACTTGTGTGAACTTTGCATTGATTCCTACATACTTGCATATTGCACTTGTTATATTACTTTACATTGACAATATCCATGAGATATACATGTTATAAGTTGAAAGCAACCGCTGAAACTTCATCTTCCTTTGTGTTGCTTCAATACCTTTACTTTGAATTATTGCTTTATGAGTTAACTCTTATGCAAGACTTATTGATGTTTGTCTTGAAGTACTACTCATGAAAAGTCTTTGCTTTATGATTCAGTTGTTTACTCATGTCATTTACATTGTTTTGATCGCTGCATTCATTACATATGCTTACAATAGTATGATCAAGGTTATGATGGCATGTCACTCCAGAAATTATCTTTGTTTATCGTTTACCTGCTCGGGACGAGCGTAAACTAAGCTTGGGGATGCCGATACGTCTCCGACGTATCGATAATTTCTTATGTTCCATGGCACATTATTGATGATATCTACATGTTTTATGCATACTTTATGTCATATTTATGCATTTTACGGAACTAACCTATTAACAAGATGCCGAAGAGCCGATTGTTGTTTTCTGCTGTTTTTGGTTTCAGAAATCCTAGTAAGGAAATATTCTCGGAATTGGACGAAATCAACGCCCAGGGGCCTATTTTGCCACGAAGCTTCCAGAAGACCGAAGAGTCAACGAAGTGGGGCCACGAGGTGGCCAGGAGGTAGGGCGGCGCAGCCCAGGTCTTGGCCGCGCCGACCTGTCTCCTGGGCCCCTCGTATGGCCCCCTGACCTGCCCTTCCGCCTACAAATAGCCTTCGTCGCGAAACCCCCGATCACCGAGAGCCACGATACGGAAAACCTTCCGGAGACGCCTCCGCCGCCAATCCCATCTCGGGGGATTCGGGAGATCGCCTCCGGCACCCTGCCGGAGAGGGGATTCATCTCCCGGAGGACTCTACACCGCCATGGTCGCCTCCGGAGTGATGAGTGAGTAGTCTACCCCTGGACTATGGGTCCATAGCAGTAGCTAGATGGTTGTCTTCTCCTCATTGTGCTTAATTGTCGGGTCTTGTGAGCTGCCGAACATGATCAAGATCATCTATCCGTAATGCTATATGTTGTGTTTGTTGGGATCCGATGAATAGAGAATACTATGTTATGTTGATTATCAATTTATATCTATGTGTTGTTTATGATCTTGCATGCTCTCCGTTATTAGTAGAGGCTCTGGCCAAGTTTTTGCTAGTAACTCCAAGAGGGGGTATTTATGCTCGATAGTGGGTTCATGTCTCCGTGAATGTGGGGAGTGACAGAAACCTCTAAGGTTATGGATGTGATGTTGCCACTAGGGATAAAACATTGATGCTATGTCCGAGGATGTAGTTATTGATTACATTACGCGCAATACTTAATGCAATTGTCTGTTGTTAGCAACGTAATACTTGGAAGGGGTTCGGATGATAACCTCGAAGGTGGACTTTTTAGGCATAGATGCATGTCTGGATAGCGGTCTATGTACTTTGTCGTAATGCCCAATTAAATCTCACTATACTCATCATAATATGCATGTGCATGGTCATGCCCTCTCTATTTGTCAATTGCCCAAGCTGTAATTTGTTCACCCAACATGCTATTTATCTTATGGGAGAGACACCTCTAGTGAACTGTGGACCCCGGTCCAATTCTCTATACTTGAAATACAATCTACTGCAATACTTGTTCTACTGTTCTCTGCAAACAATCATCTTCCACACTATACATCTAATCCTTTGTTACAGCAAGCCGGTGAGATTGACAACCTCAGCTGTTTCGTTGGGGCAAAGTACTTTGGTTGTGTTGTGCAGGTTCCACGTTGGCGCCGGAATCCCTGGTGTTGCGCCGCACTACATCTCGCTGCCATCAACCTTCACGTGCTTCTTGGCTCCTACTGGTTCGATAAACCTTGGTTTCTTACTGAGGGAAACTTGCCGCTGTACGCATCACACCTTCCTCTTGGAGTTCCAACCGGACGCGTGTTGAACGAAAAGACATAAAGTCAACTACGCGCAGCACTGGTCTACCGTCGGCGTCGAGTTTGCTACCACCAGAGGCGGGGTTGGGCATCAGGGCGTGGGCTCCGTTACTCCTACAAGATAAGGTAGGCGCCGACGTTCGCCGGGTCCGTCACCGGCCACCGTTCTTCCGCCTCCAGGTAGCCTGCGCGCCGCCCCCACCGGTCTGCCCGCCGCCGGCCGCGTCCGTGCTACACCTGCGGCTGGTGGGCTCACGTCTGCGTCGAGCTTGCTACCACCAGAGGCGGGGCTGAATCTCAGGGCGTGGGCTCCGTTCCTCCAACCAGAGAAGGTAGGCGCCGTCGGTCGCCTGGGATCGAGAGGGTGGCAGCGGGGAAGAACATAGAGACGGCTCTCTTCCTCTCTGTTTGAGCCGAGTCGTCGGGAGAAATTGGGCTAAGCGAAACGTTTTGTTTTGACTAAGCGGTGGCAAGAACCGTAATTTGGATGGAAATATTGGCAGAAACTATTTTAAAAAACGTTTCGGTTTGTTTTTTTTATAAGGGGCGCTTTATTACTTAAGAGTTTTAAGCCATTACACCCGACCTCTGCATATCTAAGATGCACACAGCCGTTGTTTAGTCTTGACACCAAAAAAAGGCGAGATTACATATCATATTGAGAAATTGTAAAGACGCCTAAACTGGAGGAGCTTCGATCCTTAGATTATGCTGCCATCCATGTAGGGAAAAAGTATCCCTCGTCGTAGCTTCCAACCGTAAACAGACCTCCGTAAACAGGTCTCGATGTTCCACACGCTGGAGCGACGACCATAAGCGGAGGGTGTTGGTACACCGGTATATAACATGCAACATAGAAGAATTAGTACCATTAAACAATTTATCATTTCTACATAGCCAAAACGACCAAATAATGGCAATCGCTCCCACCCTAATATGCTTCTTGAACCTAGGATCAATGCCATTTAGCCAATTCCCGAAGATATTGGTAACACTACGTGGCTGATACAAGCTCGAAGCTAACTGGATGACTGACCATATAGACCTAGCGAACCTGCAATGGAAAAACAAGTGCTTTATTGTCTCCTCCTGGTGACAGAAAGCACTTTATTTACTCCCTTGCCAATTCCGCTTAGCTAGATTATCTTTGGTGAGAATAACGCCTTTTCGGAGGTACCATCCAAATACCTTTATCCGCAAAGAGATTTTCAACTTCCAAAGTTTATTGTTATTAGGTGTATCGATTGGTAAATTCGGATGAATAAGTGCATTGTACATGGAAGCTACCGAAAATTTACCATTCTCATGTAGATTCCAACGAAATTCCTCATGACTAGGTTGTAGATGAACATTGGCCGAACGTTGAAGTAAGGCGTTCCAGTCCAACAACCTCTGTCCTGACAAATCCCTACGGAACGTTACATTTGGAGGAGAATTGTCCATCACCTTAGCGATGGTCTCACTTTTGTAACGCACTATAGAATTGTTATCGCCGGATTTTAGCCAAATAAGGAGATGGGCCGTGATTGAGATGGGCTTAGAGGATATGCACATAAAGTGTTTCTGAATCGGCCTCGTACGAGAGTTTTGGGCTAGATTGCCCGCATATCTGTACATTATAGTAGATTACGTTTCAGTTTAGAATTAAGAGATAGAGTTTAGTTCGTACACACTTAGGTTTATTCCAAAGATAGAAAGTCTACGGACTATAAATATGTACCTAGGGTTATTGAGAAAGGAGGACGATCACGTTCACAACAAACACAATCTAGGCGCATCGCCACCCCTTGTTTCGAGGGTTTCTTCTGGGCAAGCGCCATGCTGCCCAGATCGCATCTTGCGATACGAGGCGATATCGGTTTAGTCGTTGTTTTGTGTTGCTCGTACTGAAGCCTTGTTGATGGCGAGTAACACCGTTATCATAGATGTGTTGGGGCTAACATCGATACTTTTCTGGTATGTTTGCTTAGTTACGCTGCCCCTACATATCTAGCTGCCTTTGCACCTATCTTAGGTGTAAGGGCAGCATCTTGCTTAATCTTTATTTAGTAGATCTGATCTGTTATGGTTGCTCCTTGTTCTCCAAGGATTAGTTTGATATCCGCATGGTTAGGCCTTGCAAACGGGTTGAACGATCCAGTAGTGCGTAAGGTATGGTTTGCCGATCCAAGAGGGGTTGTTCCGGGAATCGACTTTGTGTTGGTTTTTAGGCCTCTTCTAGGACTAGTTTTCTGTTATCTTTCGTATCTGCCAGGCTCAACTACGCGTAGGACGTTCCGATTATGCGGTGAAAGCCCTAGGCTGTCGTAGATCGATTTAACTTGGTATTGATAAAGCGGGATCCCCATGTTATCGTAGATCCAATACGAACCATGGGTCGATCGGCTCTTTGAGCCGATTCACGGGAGTAACTCGAGAGCCGACCGAGGCTCGGATTTAATGTTTACGTGTACTGCCATGCGGAAACCAATTGAAGCAATCCATCACCTTCCCGACCAGGTATAGGTCGGGTGGCACGCCCTCGCAACGAGCCAAGACGTGTGCCGGAGTTTTGCGGGCCGTCGCCGAGGGACCGGGGCCCACCGGCAGTTACGGGAGCCTCCCGGCTCTTCGTGTTGCTCGTCGCTGCTCGCCGGTGGGTTTTGGCAGGCAACACATTCTGGCACGCCCGGTGGGACATTCTACAGCAACGGTGTCAACATCTGCAGCTGAGATGGCGGACGCACCAATCACGTACAAAGATCTGCCTGAGGAGCACAAGAAGAAGTATGATGATATTAAAGCTGTCTTCGAAGCCGATCTCATCGGCTCTTTCGAGAGGACCCGTAAACATGGCATTAGGTGGAAAGGGTTCTCACCCGAAGGCGTTCTCGATGAAGTAGATCTGTCTATCCCTTCGGAGGAACGCACTGAGCTCGCGCCGGGAAGTTAATTACATGGTGGCTCATTCTCTACACCGTCATTCGAGAGCACTGGTGAACGCTTTCGAGCGCATTGCGGTTCGCGTGGTTCAGGAAATCATGAAGCATCAGTACTCTCCGTCAGGGCCTGCCCTAGGGACTCACCAGGGAGAAATACCGTTCCAGACCAGACCGCAGCTGCCATTCACGCTTGCAGCTCCAGAGCCGCCGGGTTCACCGGCATACGCCGTCTACAAGATTGGAGGCGATCCTGGCGATTACCAGTTCCTGCATGAGCCGCCTAAAGAAATCCCACATGGATACGTGTGCACATACGTGCCGGACTGCAATAACTTGACGCGCACGAACCAGATTGCAGCAGGGAGGGGTTTACGGAGCGGACGCCGATAAACAGGCGTGGCTAGCTAAATATGCCACCGGAACGAGTCATGAAAGCTCAGCCCCTGCAGCTCATACCGTGGAACAAATCAGTACAATCTTGAGAGACCAGTTCGGCATCCTGCCAAAGAGGAGAACGGTCGGCTATTCCAAGCCGTACCCCAACGAATATGATTTGATTCCACTGCCGCCCAAGTATCGGCTCCTTGAGTTCTCAAAGTTCAATGGATCAGAAGGGTCTAGCTCAATTGAGCATGTGAGCCGATATTTGGCACAGTTGGGCATGATTTTAGCATCAGACCCGTTACGTGTAAGGTTTTTTGCGCAATCTCTCACAGGACCAGCTTTTGGGTGGTACACCTCATTACCACCGGATTCGGTCCGGACGTGGAAGCAAGCTGGAAGAGCGGTTTCATGTTCAATATCACTCGAAGCTACCGAGGCTGGCATTGCCGATCCGGCGCGAGGTGCGGCAGAAGCGAGGAGAAACGGTGTCGGAATACATTCAGCATTTCGGGACTGTCAAGAACCGATGTTATTCGGCTCGTTTAAGCGAGAAAGAAGCGGTCGATCGGCGGTGTTGGGCCTCGCGGCGCCGATCAAGGATACGGCTTTCCAAGTGGAATACAATTCACTAGCGCACATGGTCCAGAAATTAACATTGTATGAGCAGCGCCACCCGAGATTGTACCAAGCAAAGTTCAAACGCCCGATAGGCCTGGTCGAGACAGAAGAAGTTGGGGACTCGCGAGAAGACCAGGAAGTAGCCGTGGCTGAATGGGCTCGGGGGGCAGATCCCGTGTCCTGCAAATGGGTGAAACAACAAGGGCCTGCAAAAGGGTTTGACTTCGATGTAAGCAAAGTTGAGCAGATATTCGATTTATTGCTTAAGGAAAAACAGCTGAAGTTACCCGAAGGCCATAAAATCCCTACGGCGCAAGAAATGAACGGGAGACCGTACGCAAGTGGCATCACTCGTTCACCCATATCACCAATGACTGCAAAGAGTTGCGTCGGCAGATCCAAACGGCGATAGAACAAGGCCGTTTGATCTTTGGTCAGTTTGCCATGAAAGTGGACACGCAACCGTTTCCTGGCGTCAACATGGTGGAACACAATCACGCCACGAGGCGTCAGCTAGAGTTCTCATTCGATGTTAACATGGCAGGGCCTGTATACCACCATGGCAGGGATAAAGAAGAAATCGGTCACTCCCGTGGCAAGGAAAAGGAGGAGGCCGGCCCACGCGACCGGCCCCGATATGATGACAGACGGTACATCACCGAGGAACAAGTGAGAAACGTGCGATATCAACGACCGCTCTCCGCGCATCTCCTTAACAAATATGAGCGTCAGTACGACCGACGCCGGCGGTACGACATAGATGACAAAAGATATCGTCGGTCTGATGTAGACAACGGAAAATATCGTTGGTATGATAGAGACGACGAAGGATATGAGCGTCGCGCTAAGGGGAAGTCAAGAGAGCAGGAAGACATGGACAGACACTGGGATTGTCCTTTCTTTAAGCTACTCGCTGGGATTCGAGGAATGAGCCGATTGCCTACAATCGACAAGCTGCCGGAATGTAGACAGCAGAAGGAGGACACGGGTGAGGTTTCGGTGTTCAAGCGTCTAGGGCCTCTCCCATCTCGGAACGGACGAGCTGAGTCATCTCGAGTGGAAGATTTCGAGGAGTCAGAAGATGAAGAAGAAGATAGATACCACCGGCCAAGGTGGTGCCACGATGGACTCAGTCACTCCCAACAGCGTAGGGTTCAGCGGCTACGTAGCTTGGAGGAAGCAGAGGCGCAATACCTGCACACGTTGAGGAAAGCGCGGCCCGATCTAGCCGTGAAAATTCAGCAAACTTTGGACACGGAGATGCGTCCACAGAATAAAGAATGGTGCCCCAAACAAATAAAAACCGATGCGAAGGCATCGGCTAGCACAAATATGGTGTTCATACTTCCGTCGGAGTTTTGTGCTCCAAGAACCGAAGAAGCACCGGTAGCACAGTTTGACTGCGGCCCACGGCCAGTTATCTTTGAAAAGCCACGAGAGAAGAGCTACAAACATTTGAAGGCCCTGTACCTAAGAGGTTATATCAATGGGCAGCCTGTCAGCAAGATGTTGGTTGACACGGGAGCGGCAGTCAATATAATGCCATACTCCATGCTACGGCGTTTGGGACGCTCTAACGCATATCTGATCAAAACCAACGTCACACTAAGCGACTTCAAAGGCCAAGCATCAGAAACGCAAGGCGTTCTGAACGTGGATCTAACTGTGGGCCGAAAAACCATCCCTACATCATTCTTCATCGTCGACAGCAAAAGCACCTACGCTGTCCTGCTAGGGAGGGATTGGATTCACGCAAACTGTTGTATTCCATCCACAATGCACCAATGCCTGATACAGTGCGATGGAGATGAAGTGGGGGTCGTTCATGCAGATGACTCGGTCGAGATCTCAATAGTTGGCATGAATATTTGGGACGCAGAAGACCAAGAGCCGATCTCTGGAGTCAGTTTGGACGGCTGTGAGCGCATCGAAGCTACAAAAAACGGGGTGAGGCTGGTCTTATCCACCGGCCGACGAGTAGCAAAAGCAAAGTCAATGGACGTACGTGGCAAGGCCGATCCCTGCGATCGGCCCCAAAAAATAAAAAGCAATGATCTCACCTCAAGCATGTCACGTAGTCGTAGTAGGGAGACTCCCTCCCGTAGTAGAGCACAAATAAGTTGTAAACCTTCATTGAGCAATGCAATCGAAAAGGGGGCCGATTCCAGCAATCGGCCCAAATTATCCTCACCGTACGTTTTGCATGTGTTCAGCATCGATCTAGCAGGCGACGAAAAGCTAGGATATGGATTTACATCGGCTGATGAGCTAGAAGAGATTGACATTGGTCCTGGGGATAAGCCACGACCAACATTTATCGGCAAAAAGTTAGATCCGCATGCGAGGGGCCTGATGATAGCTCTGTTGAAAGAATACCCAGATTGCTTTGCACGGGATTACACGAGAGATGCCGGGTTAGACAGGAGCATCATTGAGCATCGGCTCCCTCTTAAGAAAGGATTTCGGCCGTTCCAGCAGTGAGCACGACAGATGAAGGCCGAAATTTTAGAAGAAGTCAAGAAAGAGATCGAGAAAATGTTGAATGCCGGGTTCATCAGGCCATGCAGGTATGCTGAGTGGATTTCTAGTATCGTACCTGTACAGAAAAAGGACGGCCGATGGCGCGTCACCATAGATTTTCGGGATCTCAATAGAGCCACTCCAAAGGATGAGTATCCAATGCCGGTAGCAGAGACATTGATCAATGCAGCTGCTGGTCATAAGGTTTTAAGTTTCATGGATGGAAATGCCGGTTACAACCAAATTTTTATGGCTCCAGAAGATATACACAAGACTGCATTCAGAGTACCAGGTTCGGTGGGTTTGTTTGAATATGTAGTCATGACATTTGGACTAAAAAATGCCGGCGCAACATACCAAAGAGCCATGAATTACATCTTTCATGATCTGATCAGCAAGTTGGTGGAGATTTACATTGATGACGTAGTAGTCAAGTCGGTTTCAGTAGAAGGACACTTGGAGGATTTGCGACGCATCCTGGACCGAACTAGAAAATTCGGGCTAAGAATGAATCCAAAGAAGTGTGCTTTTGGTGTAACGGCCGGTCAATTCTTGGGTTTCTTGGTTCATGAACGCGGAATTGAGATCGGCCTGAAAAGTCAGGAGGCAGTGCGAACAATGAAGCCACCTACCACGAAGAAGGAACTCCAGTGTCTCATCGGCAAAATCAACTTCTTCAGAAGGTTCATCTCCAATCTGTCAGGGCAAATCGAGCCGTTCATGGGACTGGTAAAAATTAAATCTGATGAGGAGTTTCGCTGGGGGGCAGAGCAACAGCAAGCGTTTGACGAGATTAAAGAGTATCTAACGAAGCCACCTGTGTTGGTTCCGCCCCAGCAAGTCAGACCATTATATATTTACTTGTCAGTAGCTAACACTTCCATCGCCTCAGTGGTGGTACAAGTTTATGATGGTCTCGAGAGAGTCGCTTTCTACCTCAGCAGAAGGATGTTGGATGCAGAGACTAGGTACCCTGAGATCGAGAAGTTGTGCCTCTGCCTATTTTTTACCTGCACCAAGCTTCATCACATCTTGCTGTCAGCGGAAATTTTCATCATATGCAAATCAGATGTCATCAAACATATGCTGTCGGCTCCTGTGTTGAAAGGCCGAATCGGTAAGTGGATGTTTGCATTATCAGAATTTGATCTCCGGTATCAGCCTGCGAAAGCAGTCAAGGGACAGGCGTTGGCCGATCTTATTGCTGAACGAATCAACACGGATATTGCAGCACTATCTGTGCGTGCATGGGCCATGTTTTTCGATGGATCGGCTTGTGATGATGGTTGCGGCATCGGCATTCTACTCGTGTCACCCCGGGGGGCAACATATTCCTTCTCCATCAGGCTACCCACCCCTTGCACCAACAATGTCGCTGAGTATGAAGCAATACGCAAGGGAATGGAGTTGCTTATGGAAGCCAGGGAAGAAGCAGTGGAACTTTTTGGAGACTCAAAATTGGTGATTTCCCAACTCACGGAAGAATACAAATGTGAGAGCGAGTCGCTCTTGCCATTATGGATGCAATGCCATGAGCTGATGGCACAATTTAGGTACATAAACTTCAATTGGATCCCGAGGTCGCAAAATACCGAGGCGAACGATCTCGCACAGATGGCGTCTGGCTACAAGGACGTAGCAGGTGGAGCCGATGTTCAGGTACAGTTCCTGGAACCGGATGACTGGAGAGCCGATATCTTCAAGGGATTTCTATTTTCGTGCCCCTGCTTCGTTAGTTGTACTCAGTTTTCCCCAGCTCGTTAGTTTTTCCTCAGCTTTCCCCTCCCTCTAGTTTGAAACCCCTCGAAGACGCGGGTTGCCGTCAGGTCAGAGGCCTTACCATTACCGTTAATCAGACGGGTGGGGCTGCATAGAGGTGGGGCTGCATAGAGGTCAGTTCCTCTCTGACCGTCTCGTGCTGACGGGTAGCCATCCATCTACCGCTGACGCGTGGGCCGTTTTATTTCCTGATTGTATACATGGTGCTGCCAATGACAAATGGGGCCGCTCTATGGGGCTGCCGCAACCAATAACCAGTGGGTCGTCTATTTATTTATAGAAAATTATATTGCCGCTCTGTGGGGCCTCCGCAGCCAATGACCGCTGTGGCAGGTGACTATTTTCGCAGCTTAATCTAAAGTGACTCTTATGCTAAACATTGTGCATCCGACGTTGACCTAGCAGTGGCGGCGAGCATAGCCGTTCTGACCATGCCGATATCGGCATCGGCATCGGCATCGTTTGGAGGATGTGGTGCTCGAATAATAGTGGAAATGTGATATTATCTTTTACATGCATAATATATAGAAAATAGTTAGATCTCTAAATCGATGCATATGAAGCTACATCTATATTCTTGGTCATAATCCCCTTATCTAAAGGGGATGGATGCATGGCTTCACGTCGTCGTCGCTTTCATCGTCAGTATCTTCGTCATCCGAGTAGTAGTGCTTCCTGCACATTGTTCCGTCGAACACCTTCCCTGTGAGCACATCATCGCCTTCATATTTGAAGTGTATGAAGCAGCCGAAATCCACACCGTGCGCGATGGCGAAATTCTCCTAGCCCTTGTCGAGGTACATCCGGCCTTGACCGTCAAATAGGACCTCCACGGTCCAGAGACGAGGACCACAGTCAGCTGCTCGCAGATACACCTTAGCTGGCTCCTGGCCGTCAAGATAGTCCGCAAACTTTTTTGGGAGAGCATGCAAAGAGATCGAGCGCCGATCGTTTGAAATTAAAGGTTTTTTAGAACATGCCCATAATTAATCACATGCATCATATATGTGGGAACGCGTACGTACCTTCTTGACCAAAGGGTCTTCATAGACGACGATGAAGAACTCCTCTATGATCAATGGCAGTGTTGACGGTGGTGGTGGCAATGATGATGATCCACTTCCCACTAGTAGGAAAACCCTTATAGGCGGAGCTTAGTTCTGTGGCGCACCACTAAAAATGCGCCACGGAATATTATTTTGTGGCGCACCATTCTGGGTGCGCCACAGAAATAGCTTAATTTTGTGGCGCACGCTTCGGTAGTGCGCCACAGAAACTATGTGGGGCCCACATCCTGCCACCACCAATTATTACTGTAGGTATTTACTGTGGCGCACATGTCGTGCTGCGCCACGAAATAACTCTTACGTGGCGCACGGGCTTCGGTGCGCCACGGAAGTAGTTGATTACGTGGCGCACACTGCTCGGGTGCGCCACGGAATAAGGGACTTATATCATCTCGCCCGTGCCCTCCCCCGCCTGTTCACCTCTCCCCTCTCCCGGAGCCCCTCCCCTCTCCCCTCTCCCCTCTCCTCCGTGGTCGCCTGGATCCGCCGCCGCCTTCCTCCGTGGTCGCCTGGATCCTCCATGGTCGTCGCCATCGCCGTCGCCGCCGCCTTCCTCCGCGAGGGGCGCATGCCGCCGCGGTCCTCCCATCCCCGCCACCTGCAGCACAAGCTGCCCCTACGGCGTGGAGGGGCCGCCGCGAGGAGGGGCCGCCGTCGCGGCAAGGTGGAGGAGCCGCCGCCTCCTCCTCCTCCTCCACCCCTGCCGTCATCTTCAACCTCGTCCTCCACCCCTGTCATCGGTGCTCTCTCCCCTCCCCTCCTCTCCCTCTTAATTCCTCCTCCGCTGCCCCTATGGCTTGTGTTTGCAAGCTCTGGTGATCATTTGATCACCAATTGGTTGATAATTACTTACTGCTTTCTCTATCTATGCATGTTGCTTGATATCATTGTGTTGTTGCTTGATTTGTATAGCTTCTCACCATGTACTTGGTGGTTGCTTATGCTTTGAAAAGCATATGAATGGATGCATGATGCTTGCCAAGCATCACTGTTGCCTAGCAGTTGACTAATTCATTTATCTGTGAAACTTTATCTTGTTAATGTAGATAATTGAGATGAACTACTTTACAGTAATGATTCTATTACTGTATTTACTTAAGCTAGATGGATGCCAACTATTGTTGGGGACCCTAGCTTCATTTTGAATCCCGTTGGGTAATGATAAGTGTGTAGGCTTGGTGGTTTGGATGGTTTGGTGGTTGAATTGGCCTTTGCAGTCATGAACTGCTGGCTTGGTAAATCATGCGGGATGGTTTCCTTCCTAGTTCCATTTGGAAGATGCTACTATTCAATTGGTTGGCATAACCATGGTGACTTGAGTTGGTCAAATTCCTGGTCCTTGCCATTTGTACCGGGCTTCACTTGGTCTATGATTAAATGATGACCAAACATTGTTATTCCACCCTATGTGCTTGTGTTTGACATGGCTGTTGCTATGTCTATGTACATATTTACTTGATGGATTCTTGTGAGCTTATGGTATGCTACTATGCTACTGTGGTATCCTTGTGAAGATTTACTTGATGGATTGTTGTGAGCTTATGGTATGCTACTATGCTTATAATGCTCTGATTAGTGGGGATGCTTCTTGGATCATGTGCATATAGTTCATATAGTTCCCTAAAAAGAAAGAATGCTCCCTGGCCGGATGCTTGATGTCTTGGCTCAGCCAATGATGCAAAGGCTGAGGCAAAAACTTGGATAAGAACAGATACTAAAATAGAGATATTCACATTAGGGAATCATGTAAATGAATGCCATTGTGGTATCCTTTGAAGAAAATGGGAAGTTTCTGATGGTTTAAAAGACTGGGTGATGCTAGGTTATTAAGTTGGCTGTTAAGGTTGGTTTTATCTGGTTAACTTGGATAGGCTATGTGTTCTTGCTTACTTATGCATATCCATCTCTACTTGGATTGACTAGCTCGGGCTTGGCCTCTCTCTTGCCGACATCACTTGGTTACTACCAAGTGATGAATAATCCCTTATGGTACCCCGAGCTTTGTTTTGAACTCAAGCTGAGTAATGATAAATTTCTATTTCTTGTTGGCTTTGATGAAAATAGAGATATCCATAGTAGGGGATCATGTAAATGAATGCCACTTGTGGTATCCTTTGAAGAAAAAGGACTATTTCGATGGTTTTAAAAGGCTAGGTGGTGCTAGGTGATTCGGTTGGCTACCAAGAGTTGTCTCATCCGGTTAGCTGGGATATGCTATGTGTTGTTGCTTGTTTAGGCATATCTATCACTTACTTGGATTTATTGGTTCTTGATTGGCCTCTCTTTTGCCGGCATCACTTGGTCTATATACCAAGTGATGAATAATCCCTTTGGAGCATCTGCTCCATGCATGCTATGTGTGTTTGAGCATCTTGACTTATGTCACCATGGTTGCTGGTTTGTTGGTGTTTTTGTACTTGCCGATGATTAGATGGTTGGTCGATATCACTCGTACACTCGGGGGTGGAGCAAGTGAGGCTTGGTGTGATGGCACAAATATCAATATCTTGTGCATCCTACCTGGCCTCACTTACTCCATCCCTGGATGTTAATATTTGTTTCGACCAACAAAGTATGAGGCATTCCACTTAGTTCATACTAGCTACTTCTTAATTGCATTGGCCTTTCTTCCATTTTAGTGCCGATGATTAAATTGTTTGGTCACTTGTACACTGCGGGGTGGGGCCGGTGAGCCCGGTGCGATGGCACAAATATCAATCTCTTGTGCATCCTACCTGGCCTCACTGACCCCATCCCGGAATGTTAATATATCTTTCGACCAACAAAGTATGAGGCATATGATATCTAGTTGAGATACCACTTGGCTCTTTCTTCCATTTCAGTGCCGATGATTAGAATGTTTGGTCACCTATACGCCGCAATATACTTTGTAGACGAGCCCCCTTTCCCTGGCCGCCGTTCCGTGAACGAGTCCTTGACGAGACAACAACGCCGACATGCCTCTCCGGCGCAGCACCACTTTTCTTCTCTCGCCGTCCGGTGCGTGAACGGTCTTTGCATCAAGGACTCGTTCACTCGGACAGCGAGGGACTGCCGTGGTTCTGCGCCGGAGATGCGGATCGGCGTTGTTGTGTCGTCAAGCACCCGTTGACGGAACGCCGACCGAGGAAAGGGGCCCTTCGCAAAGTATACGGCGGTGTATCTTGCAACTATGGTTTCTGACCATAGTATTTGTGTTGACCAACAATGTATGAGGCACTTATTCCATTTTGTCATTCCATTTGCTTTGAGATTTTCAAAATGCCGATGATTAAAATGTTTGGTCACCGTACACTCGGGGGTGGCGTAAGTGAGCCTGGTAAGATAGCACAAATATCAATCTCTTGTGCATCCTACACTGGCCTCACTTACACCATCCCCGAATGTTAATATTTGTGTTGACCAACAATGTATGAGGCACTTATTCCATTTTGTCATTCCATTTGCTTTGAGATTTTCAAAATGCCGATGATTAAAATGTTTGGTCACCGTACACTTGGGGGTGGCGTAAGTGAGCCTGGTAAGATAGCACAAATATCAATCTCTTGTGCATCGGACTTGGTCTCACTTACGCCATCCCTGAATGTTAATATTTGTGTTGACCAACAATGTATGAGGCACTTATTCCATTTTGTCATTCCATTTGCTTTGAGATTTTCAAAATGCCGATGATTAAAATGTTTGGTCACCGTACACTCGGGAGCGGCGTAAGTGAGCCTGGTAAGATAGCACAAATATCAATCTCTTGTGCATCGGACTCGTCTCACTTACACCGTCCCTGAATGTTAATATTTGTGTTGACCAACAATGTATGAGGCATTTATTCCATTTCTCTTGTGCATCGGACTTGTTGGTCTCACTTTCTTCCATTTTCATCATAGTAGGAAGCTGGACGAAGGACCCCGATGCAAGCGAGCCTGGTGGGTAGAGATGAGGGAGCAAAGGAGGAACCGGATGAAGACTACTTTGTAGGATGAAGACTACTTTGTATCTCGAAATTGTGAATTTTGTATGAATTAAGAGTTGTATGCAAAACATTTGACACTTGCCACTATATATGTATCTCGATCGGGATCTAAGTAATGTGATGATGATGTCTATGTTATATCCGTGCAATGTACATGATATTTATATTATATCTGAATGTTGCTTGTATATAACCTATATATCCGTATATTGCTTGTCTATAAACTGCATGTGTACGGGAGGCAGCACAAAATCGTGTATAATAGAAGCAAATTCTGTGGCGCACTGCAAACCAATTACGTGGCGCACTCTTTTACGTGGCGCACCTAAGAGCACGTGCGCCACGGATACGTTAACTACGTGGCGCATGGGCTGGTGCGCCACGAAAGCTTATTTTTGTGGCGAAGTTTCTGTGGCGCACCTCCCATGCGCCATAGAATCCATTTTTGGTGCGCCACTGATGAGGCTTTTCCTACTAGTGTCCCCTTCCCCTTCCCCTTCCCCTTCCCCTTCCCCTTCCGGTCCGCGTCCGAGACGTGGAAGCCATGGCAATGGATCAAGTGTATGTGAACGAAGAAGAGAGAGGCAGAACCTATTGACACAAGGGATGGCCGTGTGGGTGTTTATAAGGGAGAGATGACCGTTGTAGGGGTTTACACAATAAAATAAGGAGGAGGTGAACGTTGGTGGGGGTTTACACAATAAATTAAGGAGGAGATGACCGTTGTGGGGGTTTACACAATAAATTAAGGAGGAGATGACCGTTGTGGGGGTATATATCTCAACAAAAAAGTAATGCGAGACTATCTTGACGGAAATGGAACTTCGTGATATAGTTTATCATTTTACCGTGAAAAGTAATGCCTAAAAGAAATGGTAATTCGTGATAGTTTATCATTTACCGTAATGGCTACAACAAATCGTTGATGGTTTATCATTTTTTGCGTGAAAAGTAATGGCTACAAGAAATGGGTGATGGTGTATCATTTTTTGCGTGAAAAGTAATGGCTACAACAAAATCGGTGATGGTTTATCGTTTTTTGCGTGAAAAGTAATGGCTACAAGAAATGGGTGATGGTGTATCATTTTTTGCGTGAAAAGTAATGTCTACAACAAAATCGGTGATGGTTTATCGTTTTTTTGCGTGAAAAGTAATGGCTACAAGAAATGGGTGATGGTGTATCATTTTGCGTGAAAAGTAATGGCTACAAAAAAATCGGTGATGGTTTGTCGTTTTTTGCGTGAAAAGTAATGGCTACAACAAATTGGTGATGGTGTATCATTTTTTTGCGTGAAAAGTAATGGCTACAACAAATCGGTGATGGTTTATCGTTTTTTGCGTGAAACGTAATGCCTAAAAAGAGTTTATAATTTAGCTCGTGAAAAATAATGCAGAAAACCAAACTTTGCGTGAAGCTAACCGACGACAGAGAGAGAGAGGGTGGTGGCCCCGACCAGAGAGAGAGAGAGATAGGGGTTATCCTGCCCGTTAGATCATACGATCAACAGTCGGCGGGCATGATCCGCGTGACATGGGCTACACCAATCAGGGCAATGTTGGGCGTCTGTGAGAGTTTGTGAAGGGAGAGGGCAAAACTGAGTAGTATCAAGAAACCAAGGGCAAGTGAGTAGTAAACAGACTAAGGGATTCAAATATGAGATTTAAAAAATGAAAAATGCATGTTTTGTACAATGTAACCCATCTTGGCCTACCTCAAACTATTTGCAATACAAATATATGAGTGTGAAAATTATGGCCTCATTCAGACAAAGTATGTTTTGGGAAAAGCTGTTTTGGGTAGGGCTTATTGTGGAAAACCATGCACCTTCATAGCTACTAGGTGATTTGAGAAGTGGCAATTTGTGGTAAAAATTGATTTATCTATGATTTATCTATGATTTGAGAAGTGGCAACATGTTGTAAAGACTCCATGAGTAAGTGCCACTCTTTTTCGGAATTTTTTGCACATTAAATAACTCATTTAACTGGTTAATCCCATTTGTTGACTCTCTGTTGACCAGCCACTTGAGGGTAAAACTGAGTATATTGCACTAGCCAGTATTAGCACCCAAGGGGAAAACTGAGCACACAAAAAATGCTAGTATATGACTCGAGGGTATACCTGAGTATATCTAAATTTCCAGGGTTAGACCCGAGGACGCGTGTTGCGGTGCAGACGTGGAAGACGTGCCATTGTTGACGCGTGTCGCGGTACAGACGTGCAAATAGTGGACGCGTAGGACGCGGGTCGCATTTAGGACGCGTAAGCCCCTCCTTCCCTCCCTCTGCACACAATCGTCTCATTCTCGCTCACGCACGAAACCACCCCTCTCACGTCCCATCAACTTCTCCAAATCGGAAAAACCCCAACTGCCCTACGCACGCTACCCTGCCAGCGATGGAGAAGAAGAATGCGCCGGCGGCCGTCGCCTCCGAGCCCGTCGCCTCCGCGCCCGTCGCCGCCGAGCCCGTCGCCGCCGAGGGCGGCGCATCCAAGCGCGGCACCTCCGTGAACTGGGCCTCTCTCTCGGCTGATGGACCACTTCACAAGATCGGAGAATGCTTACTGGCGAACGAGGAGTACGCCGACACCTACTCTGCTATGAGGCAAGTCTGTAGAAATTGGCGCTCAGGTTTGCACGAGCCCGACGTGCACCTGGACGAATGGATCATGCTAGACCACGCCCTTCCACGCGTCGCTGAGTTCACCTTCCTCCAACTCGGCACATCACGCTCTGTCACTATAGATCTATCGGAAGTTCATACAAGGTTCAAATTCCTCCATATCTACCTTTTTATTTTCAATCTTAAACATCTTAGTGCTGAATGTTATCTTCATCTATATATTTTAGATACTACTTCGTCGGCATTTGCCGTGGCGTCATCGTGCTTGCCCAGAAGAACCCGCCGCACAAGATACGGCTTCTGAATCCACTCACAAAGGCATCGAACACTATGTTTGAGGCGCAGATGCCATCTGTTTTTCTAAATTCAGTCGCTGTAATCAAATCCCCGACTATGGTCTTCGTTGCCGCACAATTCCCGCCGGAAATTGGTTGGGTCGATGAGAGCACTCCAACTAAGGATATAGATGAAGATTGGGGAGAAGAAAGATTTTCGATCGAGAACCATTGTCTGCGTTGCATTACCCATTCAATGGTGAACTTTATGCAATAGCTGCGGACAATTTTGAGTCCGGAAGAATAGTGTGCACCAATGTACAGTTGCAGCAGCGCGCGAGCACTGTCAAGATGGAGACACTAATTTCATTTCCAGAACTTGGACGTCAGAAGTTCTACCTTGTGAAGTCGGATGGTGATCTGCTGCTTGTGTTGTTGGTCAGCGAGGCTTTGGCGGGGAAACCATTGGTGTACCGTGTGGACACTCAGAGCCGCTCTCTCCATGCGGTCAGTAACATTGGCAGTAATGCCCTCTTCGTGAATTATATCCGGTGTATCTCCGTCGACACTAGAGTGCACCCGACACTTCGACCTGGCTGCATCTACTACACGGATTTGGGTTATATCAGAGAGTACTCTCATGATACAAGGGCATGGGATGAGTGGCCACTACGTGTGGATAGAATAGGAAACTACGGTATGAAAAATGAACACATGCCATACCGTCTGGAGGATGTATTGGCCGCACACTGCAGACGGAACGAGTTCAACCAATATTTCCTTGGGGTAATGCACGAATGGAGCGACGAAGAAATATATGAGGAGGATTGAAGAACAAATTCATTCATCCTGGGGTATCCTAATCTTCTTGTTGTCCATACATTGCGCGTGTCTTGTATATTTTTCAGCTTAGTTTGTCGTGAACATTAACAACGTTATTGGCTGCTTTTGGCTGCTGTATGCAGTTTATGTATTATACTTAGTTTTCTGATTATGCTGTTGTGAATTTATCATATACTAGCTTCTAGATTTGTTGCCATATTGGGCAAAAAACGAGGGCCAAAAGGCATAAATAACCCCGAGAGATTTGCTACTAGATTTGCTGCCATATTGAAGAAAGACAGAAATAGAAGCTTCTCTAGATTTGGTACTAATTTGGTGAAAAAGACAGAGAGAGAAAGAGGGGAAAAGGTGCTCTTAAAAATGCCAATTTGGGCCGAGAGAGACAAAACCCAGCTCATGCTCACATGCAACCAAACGCTTCTCGTCCTGTCCCACGCGGTCCCTTTCTACCAGCCCCACGCGACGCGGCCCCACAGACTTTGCGGCGCAACACGTCAGCACAGAACGTCCAAATAGACGGATTCCTTCCGTCTGAGCTCCTTCTGCGGGTTTCACATAGGCTTGAGGAAAACCGAGGAAAAACTAAGGGGCTGGGGAAAACTGAGTACAACTAACGAAGCGGGGGCACGAAAATAGAAATCCCTATCTTCAATTACATGAAAGATTCGGCTCGGGGGGCACCTAAACGGATAAGGTACAAGGCCATGAAGTATGTCCTTATTGGGGATGACATCTTCAACAGGACTTTGGAAGGGTTACTTCTCAGATGTCTGGGACCAGCCGAGTCAAATCGGCTCTTACACGAGGTACACGAAGGCGCCTGTGGAACTCACTAATCGGCTCATAAGATGAAATGGTTGATCAGGCGATCGGGGTTTTATTGGCCCACCATGCTTGAGGATTGTTTTAAGTACTATAAAGGGTGTCAAGCGTGTCAGAAGTTTGGGAAAATTCAGATGGTACCCGCATCAGCAATGAACCCCATTTCGAGGTTGGGGCATGGATATGATCGGCAAAATCAATCCTCCATCGAGCAAAGGCCATATGTGGATTTTGGCCATTACAGATTATTTCACTAAATGGGTGGAGGCCGTCCCTATGAAGTCCGTGGCATCGCAAGATGTTATCAATTTCGTGAAAGAACATGTCATTCATAGATTTGGGATTCCCCAGACTATCACGACCGATGGAGGTTCGGTCTTCATTTCTAAAGAGTTTAGAAAGTTCTGCGAGGACATGGGAATTAAGTTGATCCGATCGTCTCCATACTATGCTCAAGCAAATGGGAAAGCTGAAGCGTCCAACCAGAGCCTTATCAAGCTGATTAAGAGGAAATTCGACGAGCACCCTAGACGTTGGCACGAGATATTGTCAGAGGCTTTGTGGGCTTATCGCATGTCATGTCATGGAGCGATAAAAACCTCTCCATACCATCTGGTCTATGGACAAGAAGCCGTATTGCCCTGGGAAATCACGGCTGGGTCGAGACGTATCACGTTTCAGAATGATTTAACAAGCCGAAGAATATGCAGCCACGATGAGTGATAGCATTGAGGATCTAACGGAGCTTAGACTGTGGTCGCTTGAGAAAATTAAAGAGAACAAAGCCAAGGTAGCTCGCGCATATAATAAGAAGGTGAGACCAAAGGAGTTCCACGTTGGTGATCTGGTATGGGAAGCTGTATTGCCATTGGGGACTAAGGATGCAGTGTATGGTAAATGGTCTCCAAATTGGCAGTCGACCAAGTTTTAAAGGGTAACGCATACATGCTCGAGGAGCTGAGCGGTGTGAAGTTCCCAGTGGCTGTCAATGGTCAGCATCTCAAGAAATATTTCCCAAGTATGTGGGATGACGGACAGTGAAATATGGGGGCCGATGCATGAAATCGGCCGGTAAAAAATAAAAAAAAATATACAAAGGAACATGACACAAAGCACAGCCGATGCACAGACATCGACTTTAGACTAAAAAGCCGATGCGCAGCCATCGACTCTAGAGGTACAAACAGTTACGAGCAGGTGTCAGGTTACATGGATAGGCTCTACTGAAGGAATGCCTCGAAGGCACGGAGGGCGTCAGCACGGACACGATCCACCTCGGCGATCTCGGCCTCGTCATCTTCGTCCTCGCCCGTCACTAGATGTTTGTTCAGGGCACGTATTTCCGCGGATCAGTTTTCGGTTGAGCTTTGAGGCATTCGCTTCCTCTTGGGAGCGGGCAATAAGAGCTTCCTTATCGTAAATAAGTTGTTTGGTTGCCCGGACCCTCTCTTCAAGGTCCTCCAATTCCTTTCGCAAGGTCTCAAGTTCGGCGGTGCTGACAGAGGTGTCAGTTTTGTCATCTAAGGCCGCCTTTTTCTCATTGAGCCGCTGACATTTGTCTGCAATATCGGCTTTCAACGGAAGTTGGGCGTGGCGTAGATTGATTCTCTGACGAGCTAACTTCACCCTTGACCTGTAGGCAGACAGAGTCACAACTGGCCAAAGTTTCACCTGCAACGTTACCGGGAGGTGGTGCTGGATTTCTTCAAGAACGCTCTTCACTTCCTCGGGGTCTTCGACCAACGTCTCAATCGGGGAGGAGAGCGGGGCTTTGAGACGCTGAAATTGACGTAGGACAGCGCTGGGTCGTGGTTCATCGCATGCCGTAGAAGGAGCTGGTTCGATGGATTCAGGGCCGAACGTTAGCAAGCCCAAGAGGCCACAACCCTGACAAACAGAAACAGCGTCAGTATGCAGCAGAAAGGAAGGGTAAGCCAAACGAAAGGAGTATACCTCTCCTGAGACCCGGGGACAGCCGATGATGAGGTAATCGGCTCTTGTGTTTCTGCTGGGGACTTGGCCAAATTGGCGACCTTGTCAACGGCACCTTTAGGGATTACTGGATCCAGGTTTGCGGAGGGCATCAGTACTTCCTCGACTCCCCCACTAGAAGTGTCATCAGTCTGCAAAGGAGGTGGTTAGCCGATGCGAGCAGCAATGGATTAGCACGAAAGATGAGCCGGGGAGAGTATGGAGGGTAATTACATTTGAAGCCTCTTGGTTTGATGAAGGGGCTCGCGGTTCCTTTCGAGTCCTCTTAGTGCATCGGCTCTTTGTGCGTTGACCACCCTGCCCCGCTTTGATTGGAGCTTGGGGGGGGGGCAACAGGTTCAGGAACTGGCCTTTTCCTGGAAGCCGATGGTGGCAAATCTGGCTGGCTCTGCGTGGTGATTTTCCCAGAGTTTCCCGAGTTCAAATCCCCTCGACTGGTTTGTGTTTCCTCGCTGGAGTTGTCTTCGGTGGAGGACTATAAAAGAAGAGTTAGTAAGCACAAGCATGTTTGCAGAAGCCCATAAGGATAGATGAAATCAGTCAAGGCATGGATCAACGTACGTGCAAGCTCTCTTGACCTGGAGAAGGGCTCCGGAGCTTCAAAGTTTTCCTGGCGGCTACTTTCCTCACCGACGTTCTCGCCTTGATTGGGGCTCGGGGGCAGCTGGCCCGGAAGATACTTTGCTCTTGGAAGTCGATTTTGGTGAAATCGGCTGGCTCTGCATCACGACCTTTTTCAAGGGTGGCGAGCTTTTGCAGAAAAGGACCACAGGAGCCGGTGGGATGAATTCAAAGGGGGAGCCGTCATCATGTGTAGGTTCTGGACCATCTTGTTGCTGCAAGGAGACAGAGCAAGGTTGTAAAAATCATTGTAGGCCACTTCAAGAAAAAATTTCAGTTCGAGTGGTAGTACCTGTTCTGCGGGGATATTATATTCAGCATCGAGTTGTTTCAGCAACGGTCCCAGAGCTCTCCTGAAGGCATGAGTTTTCCACATTGACCACCTGGTCTCAAAACCATCGGTTGACGAGGTGAAAGAGAGGTTGTTAGGGACTGGGATGGCTAGAGCATCAAAGAAAGAGTAACACCTCTGACCGGTGAGGACATCGGGCAAGTCGGCTCTGCTCTCTGTTAAGTGGTGGAGGAAGAAGTAGGGAGGCACCTGCCCAAGACCAAACTGTCGAGCTGCTACGACCGGCTGATAGGACTCATAACCAGGTTTGATTATTCTGTTTGATGTGCTCATGCTAACTGGAAGGAAGCAGGGACGGATCATGGTGGAATACAATTGCCGGGTGCTGGTGTCATCGGCAAAGCTGTCTAGCCTGAAGGAGACTGGGTTTTCAAAATTTTCAGATTCCGTGTAAGGAAAGAAGAGAGGATTGTCCAGGCTTTGGAAGAAAATGCTGAACCACTTTGATGCTTCCTTGTGATCAGTTTACTACCTGGAAGGCTATACAAGGCTTGGCCGTAGCTAGTGCATCGGATCTGCTTCCTGTTAGCATCTGGAAAGGTGCAAGTGGCCAAAAGTGGGAAGTTTGGGATATGGTTCTGGAAATACAGTTGAGCCCATAGCTGAATAAACCACCAGGGACCTCCTGTTTTGACTGTCTGTTGGGAAGATAATTTGACGGACATTAGTTGGAGATATCGATAGACCTCTCCAAGGAACAGTTTGCCGATGTCAAGCTGGGTGCCTCTGGCAAGTTCATAGGCCAAGGGAAGATAATTCTTGGTCGGAGCAAGTGAAGGGCCACAGAATATGAAGTGTTCCAACCAGAAATTTAGGAAGGCCGTGTGTTCTTTCTCTCGTTACAAGGGCCTTTATTTTTCATGTGGCGTCGAAGGTAAGCACCCCAGTTTGTGCACTCTGTTTTGGAAGAGAGTTTGAAAGGAACCCTTGGCAGCATAAAAGCAGAGGGGCTAGGGGAGGTGACGTCTAGGCCAGTGATCATTACCACATCTAGCAGAGTTGGTGTCATGGGGCCGTGGCCAAACATGAAGCAGTTCAGCGCATCAGACCAGAAGTAGCCGATGGTTTTTAGAAGGTTTTCATGCTTCTCAAGGGGAGACAATGATAAGGACAGAGCATCGATTATTCCTGTGGTTTCCCATTTGGATTGGTAAGTTTTGGATACTCTACTGTACCAGGAAACCCAATCTTCAGGAGGGTTAGGCCAGGCTCGTAAGCAGTCGGCCCAAGAAGCTAGATCTAAATTCTGGTTCACGAAGGGGATCCTATTGGCCTCGCGAGAAATCAGATGGGGAGGACTCTTGACAGTACGGGGGCCAAGACAAAGAGAGTTTGGAAGAGAAGGATGCGGCAACAGAATGTCTGATACCTAAAATTAATGGTGGAATAAGACATTAATTCAGATGTTTGCTATTAGTTCTAACACTATGGTCGGATGGCGAGGGGCGGTTAAAGATTACCTTCAGGCCAGAGACTGTTGCGTTGGCGTTGGACGATTCCGCCATCTGATTCACTGGCGGAGATGAATCTGCACGGTTGGGGATCTGGGATTCGCGTTGCCGCGAGTTGAATCTGTTCAATGGGTGATGTCTACGGGTGCTTCTATTCTTGTAGACAGTGTTGGGCCTCCAAGAGCAGAGGTTTGTAGAACAGCAGCAAGTTTCCCTTAAGTGGATCACCCAAGGTTTATCGATCTCAGGGAGGAAGAGGTCAAAGATATCCCTCTCATGCAACCCTGCAACCACAAAGCAAGAAGTCTCTTGTGTCCCCAACACACCTAATAGGTGCACTAGTTCGGCGAAGAGATAGTGAAATACATGTGGTATGAATAAATATAAGCAGTAGCAACGGCACCAGAAAAGTGTTTTGCTGTCCAGGACTGGCGTGTGGTTGATGGTGGTAATATTGCGGACACTACAAATGCAGTAAAACAGTAAACAAGCAGCGATAGCAGTATTTAGGAACAAGGCCTAGGGATCATACTTTCACTAGTGGACACTCTCAACATTGATCACATAACAGAATAAATAGATAGATGCTAGACTGTACACCCTCTTGTTGGATGATGAACACCACTAATCGTGTAGGATTACACGAACCCTCAATGCCGGAGTTAACAAGCTCCACAATATTCGATGTTCATGTTTAAATAACCTTAGAGTGCATGACAGATCAACATAACCAAACAAAGTACTAACATAGCATGCACACTGTCACCTTCACACTACGAAAGGAGGCATAGATCACATCAATACCATCATAGCAATAGTTAACTTCATAATCTACAAGAGATCACAATCATAGCCTACGCCAAGTACTACACGATGCACACACTCGTCACCATTACACCGTGCGGGAGGAATAAACTACTTTAATAACATCACTAGAGTAGCACATAGATAAATTGTGATACAAAACACATTGCAATCATAAAGGGATATAAATAAGCACTTCACTATGCCATTCATAACAGTGAATAAGTATTACATGAAATATAGCCTAAGAGACCCACACGGTGCACACACTCGTCACCTTTACACACGTGGGACAAGGAGTCTCCGGAGATCACATAAGTAAAATTCACTTGACTAGTATAATGACATCTAGATTACAAGCATCATCATATGAATCTCAATCATGTAAGGCAGCTCATGAGATTATTGTATTGAAGTACATAGGAGAGAGATTAACCACATAGCTACCGGTACAGCCCTTAGCCTCAATGGAGAACTACTCCCTCCTCATGGGAGACAACAGCGTTGATGAAGATGGCGGTGGTGTCGATGGAGGAGCCTTCCGGGGGCACTTCCCCGTCCCGGCGGCGTGCCGGAACAGAGACTCCTGTCCCCCAGATCTTGGCTTCGCGATAGTGGCGGCTCTGGAAGGTTTCTCGTACCGTGGCTTTTCCGTATCGAAGATTTAGGTCGAGGAGGCTTAAATAGGCGAAGAGGCGGAGTCGGAGGGGCGACGAGGCGATGACACAATAGGGGGGTGCGGCCCAGGCCCTGGCCGCGCCACCCTGTCATCTGGGGCCCCTGTGGCCCCCCTCTGGCGGCTCTCGGGTGTTCTGTAAGCTTCGTGGGATTCTAAGATGCTGGGCGTTGATTTCGTCCAATTCCGAGAATATTTCCTTACTAGGATTTCTGAAACCAAAAACAGCGAAAACGAGAACCGGCACTTCGGCATCTCGTCAATAGGTTAGTTCCGGAAAACGCATAAAATCATCATAAAGTGTGAACAAAACATGTAGGCATTGTCATAAAACAAGCATGGAACATAAGAAATTATCGATACGTCGGAGACGTATCAGCATCCCCAAGCTTAGTTTCTGCTCGTTCTGAGCAGGTAAACGATAAAAGATAATTTCTTAAGTGACATGCTACCAACATAATCTTGATCATACTATTGTAAAGCATATGAGATGAATGCAATGATTCAAAGCAATGGTAAATGCAATGAGTAAACAATTGAATCATTTAGCAAAGACTTTTCATGAATAGTACTTTCAAGACAAGCATCAATAAGTCTTGCATAAGAGTTAACTCATAAAGCAATAAATCTCCACTAATATAAAAAGAGAGAGAGAGGCAGATCCAACCAATCTGAGCCATACATTCACGAGATCTGACGACCCAAAACTTCCCAATGTTGAGGTGCTCAACGCGTTGAGCGCATCCCCTCTCCAATCCCACGTCCACTAATAATTAGGTAACCATTCGCTAAATTAAAAACCGCACCATATACCCACGACAACCCTCTCCCTTGCGTCCACGCCGCTGCCCATCCTCTACGCCGGTGTAGCCGCGACCCATCATCCATGCCTCCACTTGGGCCTCCGCACCTTCCGCTCCATGCGCCCCAGGCTTCTCGCCGTCCGTTGGCCATCGAGCCATCGAGGACGCAGGAGCCCTAGCCGCCGCCGAGGACGCAACTGCCCAGCCGTCGTCGACGAAGAAACTGCCCCAGCCACCATCGCGGACGCAAGTGCTCAGCGGCCATCGACGAAGCAATTGCCCCGAGCCGGAGCCGCTGTTGAGAAAGCAAGTTGCCCAGACGTCGTCGAAGAACCAAGTGCCACAACCGCCAAGGATACATGCACATGTGGGTACAAATAAATTTAACTTGAATTTACATTAAGCCAGTTTCAGTGTTGCTGCATCTATTTACATACTATCTCCATAATACTAGAACATGAATTTACCAACTGTAAAGCAGTTACCGGTTGCTTCAAAATTTGCATGCCACACTTGGACGAAACCCAAAGGATGTATCTTCGGATAAGTTTGCTCATGTTCTCCTGATGTAGTTGGGCAGATCAACCACGACCTGTTGTTGCACCTTTAGCATGTTTGTATTAAATCAGCATGTTGGTATCTTATAAATTAGAATCAGCATATCATTGTCTTATTCAGTTTCTACAATCTGCACCTGTAGCTACTAATCCTAAAGAAATAATTGATTTTCTACTGATGAATGAGATGAGATGCAACCAGATATAATACTGAAGTTATTTTGATCTCCACTAAAAGATTTCCTTTGAATTTATCTATCCCTGTTGTTCGATTATTGGAAGATTTCTTTGTGACACGATGAATTGATCTCTTACTGTTTATAGATGTGCGATTGCACTGTCCTCCATTCAAAAAAAAAACTTTCAGTTTTGTGCAATTGTACTGTCCCACATTCCTTTTATATGTTTATTACTGAATGAATATATTGTTCCCCCATGATTTCACATTGGACCTTTTTAAATCACAGCTCTTGCACATGAAGAAAATACAGCCACGTGCTATAGAGAAGAATGCCAGTACCTCGAGTGTACAGTCAGAAAAGAAACTGAGCTGGTATGCCCGATTGTTTGATGAGAAGAAAGCGGAGTACCTACAGAGACAGCGTATAGCCCGTCAGCAAACTGTAATGAACACACATAACAATGGTACAATCATACCCTTCAGATCCTATTATGTTTATTGATCACCTGTTTCTAATTTATGGGTTCATGATTTCCTGTTGTATGCCAGATGGAACTGATATGCCTACAAGATCACTAGGGACTAATCATCCAGCTGAAGAAATTATTGTCGGATGGAAGAAACGAACTGAACAGGGATGGTATGGTAGCCTATTTGAAGAGAAGAAAGAAGAATACCGCAAGAAACAACGGCAGGACAGACTCCAGAAGAAATCTGAAGCTCACGTTCTTAACATGGATGTACCCCAATCCTCTACTATTGATCATGTTTCCCTCATGACACAAATAGGTCAGTGTTCCCCTCATGATCTAGCATAAGAATTTAGAAAATAAGTTGCATGTTAGTTGTGTGATTGCACACCTTGTAAAGAACCTCAACATATTGGCAATTAGCAACAAACCTTATATATACTGGACAAGGACATCATTATCTTCCTTGTGTCGCATGCAATATTGCCATTTTCATCTTCCACAGTACCTCCTCAAATTTTGCCATCCGACAAATCATCAACATTTAAAATGTTGATAGTGGACCTGAATAAAGCTGCATCCTATGATTAATAGTTGTACCAGTACCATCAACAGCTCATGGAATCATTTGAGCCTACAAATTATGCATAGATGTTACCAAAATGATATAAGACTTGAGTAAGAGAAGAAGGATTTCACAAAGCAAGAAACAACCAAATAAATAATGTAGAGCAGTAAAAATTGTCTTTTAACAAAATGCATATATTAGATAGTTGGATATAGCTAAGTAGATCGAATTGATTGTGAGCTTCAAATAAATCCATGACAAATTCATTCCAGTAATCTAGACACACCACTAGATTAATCATCCTAACATATACACCTTTATAATAATTGTCCATGCATGCTAAATCAAGCTCAAAAGTACATACTGTACTTTCAGTTTTATTAAGTTTTGATGAAATAGGAAAATGTGCACTCTATGATAAACTGGGCATGGCAATTACCATGGATTTTCATCATGCAGCCGAAATTCGAAATCCATTAAGAAGAAAAAAGGGATACCACAAAATTCGGTACAGGAACAAGTAGATGGATGGACTTTTTCAGTTCCGAGGCCGTAAAAAACACACTTTCTGGAAGGTTTTCATTTTGATAAGCTGTACATCATTAATCTCTCATATCCAAGCGACGAAATTTATCATACCACACAGTTTACCAAGTATTTCTAATCAGGAAGTTGGACAAACACTAAATAATCCCATCACCAACAGAGAGATGCATCACACAATATATGCAAGCGAGCTGATGCCCATAGGATCAAACACGCATATATAGAGTTCCACAACTTGATTAGTGCGGAAGCTCTCCAGCCATATAAGCAAGCTGGGTACCAATCCAATTCATGCATCAAAGTACAGTCGAGGGAGTAGATAGAAGATTACCTTTAAGCGTTGGAGAGGCGCGGAAGCGATAGGACCAGAGCAGGGCATCCTCGCCGGCATCCCTCTGCGCTTGCTAAGATTCACCGGCTCTTGTCCCGCGGGAGGAGGATTCCAGCGCCGCGGAGCCTTCCAACACGCGAGCGTTGGCCGCACCGCGAATCAGATGGAGACCTCAGTCGGCTTCTAGCTCACCGCCGTCTGGCCTTCCGCGAGCATGCCGAGCTTGGTTTCTCTTGCCCTTCCCAGGATCTCCAGTGGCGACTCGGGCTCTTCGGTGACCGGAATCTTGTGTGCCGCCGGTGCGAGGAAAGGGCGGCAACATCGGGGAGGCAGGGGAGGGGCTGGTCGTGGCGAGCTAGCGGCAGCGGGCAGGGGGAGGGAGTGGGCGAGGCACGGGATGCGAGGCCCTTGCGCCAGCGGCGGAGATGCAGGGGAGGGGCGGCCCTCTGCGTCGGCGGCGGGAGGCAGCGGAGCAGAATAGGGAGCTTGAGAGAGTGGGATAGTGAGGACCAAAGACGTTGTGTCTACGATTTGGCCTTTTTTATTTATTTTCTTTTCTTTCCGCTGGACTAAGTGATGTCTAACAGGCTAACAGCTACACCTAAATCTACCATGTACGGACTATCTCTCATTTATTTTCTTGTCCACCTATATGGACATGTATAGCAAATATAGAGGACAGACCCCCAAAAAACGTCTCCAGCAGCACATGTATATGGACATGGATCGATACATGACCATCCAGCTCGCGGGTGCGTCCTCCACTTCTGGGTGACCAAGCCGGGATCATCGCTCGCTCTCCCGCGCGATTCCGCTCGCCTCCCGCGCGATTCTGCCCGGCTCCCGCGCGAATAGGAAGCTGCAGGCGACGAGGAGGAGGACGCCGGCGCCTGTCCGCGACTCGCCGAAGGTATGCGCCTTGTACCTTTTTCTTTTGCATCGCCGCGCGGTAGGTAGGATGGGGACGGCGGCGGCGCTGGAAGTAGGGCCAGGGCCGGGGCGGCGCAGGCGGGATAGGGACGGCGGCGGCGCTGGATGAAGGGCCCGGGGCGGCGCAGGCGAGTTGGGGACGGCGGCGGCGGCCGAGATGGGGCGACGGGGGCGCTGGATGAAGGGCCTGGGGCGGCGCAGGCGAGTTGGGGACGGCGGCGGCGGCCGAGATGGGGCGACGGGGGCGGCCGAGATGGGGCGACGGAGGCGGCAGAGATGGGGGCCGGAGCGCAAGGGAGGGAGCCGCCGTCGGGCGCCGTGCCGGGAAGAAGCATGGGAGCAGGGGGTGGCGGCGGGCATGGGAGCCGGCGCCATGGTGGTAGGGAGCAAGGGAACAGCGGGCGGTGGAGGGCAGGGGTCGAATTTCTTCTTTGCTACTGTCTCTGTCTTGGTACTGCATCGTATGGAAGTAGATTTTTCTGCTTCGCTACTATCTTGGTACTGGCAGTACTGCATCTATATGGAAATTTTTGTACTGCTTTGCTACTGCAGTGAATACATTGTCTGTGAATTGATTTTGTGTAGACACTAAATTGTGATGTTTATTGTAGATGGACAATTCAGAGATGAACAGCTCACCGGCACCTACTTCTGGATCTTTTTTGGACCCTGTTGAATACTGGTTCCGGTGACATGAATTGGGGTGACACACAGAATTATAGCCCAATTGGAGAACAAGTGACAACGCCAATTGAAAATGTTGTTGCATCTGGTAAACCCAAGAGTAGAAAGAGTGTCCTGAAGGGGAAAAATCCGGCATCTCTTCCTCTGTCGATTATCTGACGTCCAATCTTGGAACCGCCACGGCGTCGGACATTTCCCTGCTCTTCCTCCTCGGCGATTGCTGGCATAATAAGTTCATCGTCGCCTGATGAAGACGACGATGAATTCATCATCATATCCCAAGAGGTGCTCATTGTATCGTGAGAGAGTGGATAGAGAGCAAAGAAGCTACAACCAGGAATGCAGTGAGAGAGCTGGGAGATGGTGGTATATATAGATACAAAAATATAGCTGTTGGAAATATACCCGTTGAAAATATAGCCGTTGGAAATATAGCCGTTGGGAATCTAACTGTTCAAAAAATAGAGCCGTTGGAAAAAATCTGTTAAATAGTAGTTATAGGATATATTAAAATATAGGAGAGAGAATATAGATGTCCTGGTTATAGATGATCTGCTGAAAAACTGGGGACATCTAAAAAGGAATGACCAAATTTGGATGAGCTCCTGGAGATGCTCTAAGTAAGTTATACACTTCCCGGTGTGTCTTGTCATTTTCAAGCTTTTTAAAATACGCCAAAAGCAAAAAATCTCTTCCGTTTCAGTTCGGAACAAACTAATGTTAGGTATTTCCTTCGGTCAAACTATATTTAGGATTATATATATTAAGGTTTTTAAAAATCTTCTTTGCTTCTAATATTTTAAATCTTCTAATGTATTTTCGTATTTTTGATTGATTTTAAAATCTCCTAATATTATTTGGTATTTTTAATTTATTATACTAATAAAAATGCATCATTAAAATTCTACGTACTATCATTATGTGGTTTGTAGACGTTAAAATTTATGTAGTACTGGACGAAAGATATTTTGTCCGCCATTCCTGAATATGTATTTCACTCTATCATGATACTTATTATGTGTCTTACTATTATTTAAAAACTAACTATGTCCAGTTTGTATAAAACAGTTTAGGACAAAAGTTTTTTTTCTATAGTTGACTAAGAAATGACGATGATGGTGTGAGAACTGGGAAGACGAGACTTCGAAGATGGCGTAAGCACTATGGATCCCTTGAACTTCAAAAGATGCCGTATGTGGATCATATGTTGCATGCGCACGGCTTACACTATTGGTCAACCAGACCTTTTTTTGAACGTGGGACCGTGTGAGAAAACTCCTACGGTGTTTTTTTCATATATATAAACAAAACCTAAATTACAAAGGGAGTCAGATTACATCAGGGAGGGTAAAACCGAAAAAGAGACCACATAAGGAAGGACATTTTTGCAGGTGGCAAAGGCTGCTAGCCAATCTAAAAGGGCTGTAAGAGAAGGGCTCTGATTTTTGAATATGTGACCATTTCTTTCATTCCAAATATTCCAAACAGCACAAACAACAATTTCCACAAAACATGGACCTCGGAAGTTATTTCTTGCCTGGTTGAAGCGTGTGGAGATTTGTAGAGAGGTGTCCCACTGAATTTGCAGAAACACCCTGTAAGATGTAGCAAACGGGCAACTAAAGAAGAGGTGATCTCTTGTTTCTAATTCCTGAGTATCTCATAGCATGCACTCATTTCCTTCTTCAATATGCCAATTTTTTCTACTCATTAGATCGTTTTTATTAAGTCTGTCCATGAAAAACAACCAACCAAAAACTCTAAGCTTCATAAGGAATTTGGATTTCCAAAGCAGTTGCGGCGTTTGGTCCACTCGAATTGCACCAAAACTGAATTTATATAACTTTGCATATGAAGTGTTTCCCCAGTG
Source organism: Lolium rigidum (assembly GCF_022539505.1). Lineage (NCBI taxonomy): Eukaryota > Viridiplantae > Streptophyta > Magnoliopsida > Poales > Poaceae > Lolium > Lolium rigidum. Next base: position 316,287,364 of record NC_061513.1, on the reverse strand, counting down.
AAAACTCTAGCGTCTGGAACTCTGGAACTTGATACTGCAACTGAACTGTTTGGAGAAGGTTTTGAATCTCCATCAGTTCTTCATTGGCTTGCACTGAAAGAGGTAGGATAAAAGAGGAGTATGGATCGGCTGTGTTTACCATGTCCGCAACAATGACGTCCTCATTTAGAGAATAAGAGCAAGTACAATAAGTTACATAGCAGGCTATAAAACTTAAAATAATAAAATTTTGCTGAGTTGGATGAGAGAGAAGGGGAGAGAGAAGAGAAGCAGGCTACAAGATAATAGCCAACTACAGCGAGTGCTCCTAGGCACTTTCTAAGATTCCAAGGTGGACCATATGCATATAAAATAGTTCATACTTGTATCTAACTATTGTACGGGCTTACTACAAATAGGTTATGAATGACATGGCAAAAACATATAGCCAACTGTTGACTCTTCTATTGTTCTTGCTCTAAGAAAACAGTCTCGGAACCTGTTGCACATCAGCACACTCTCATTCCAAAAATCTTTCCAAAAAAATCTTTCCACTTTTTATACTCCAAGAGCCGATGCTTCTATAAGTGTCAACCAGCCAAAAGACATCCCGCCACCAAGAAGATCCACATTTGGACTGAGCTTGAGGTACAATATATCCTAGGAGTGTACAACGACCACCAGACCATCTTAACCAGACCTATTTAAATAGCTCATTAAATAAAGATTTGGAGAAAAAATACACTTAGAAAAGATAAATAGGATTAAAGAAAGCACGTGACATATTTTAAGAGACGTGTATTACACGTGCAATCTTACTAGTTAAAGTAAAGGCACTGAAGCAACACAAATGAAGATGAAGTTTCAGCGGTTGCTTTCAACTTATAACATGTATATCTCATGGATATTGTCAATGCAAAGTAATATAACAAGTGCAATAAGCAAGTATGTAAGAATCAATGCACAGTTCACACAAGTGTTTGCTTCTTGAGGTGGAGAGAAATATGTGAACTGACTCAACATAAAATTAAAAGAAAGGCCCTTCGCAGAGGGAAGCATTGATTGCTATATTGGTGCTAGAGCTTTGGTTTTGAAAACAAGAAACAATTTTGTCAACGGTAGTAATAAAGCATATGTGTTATGTAAATTATATCCTACAAGTTGCAAGCCTCATGCATAGTATACTAATAGTGCCCGCACCTTGTCCTAATTAGCTCGGATTACCGGGATTGTCATCGCAATACACATGTTTTAACCAAGTGTCACAAAGGGGTACCTCTATGCCGCCTGTACAAAGGTCTAAGGAGGAAGCTCGCATTGGATTTCTCGCTTTTGATTATTCTCAACTTAGACATCCATACCGGGACAACATAGACAACAGATAATGGACTCATCTTTAATGCATAAGCATGTAGCAAAAATTAATGTTCTCATATGAGATTGAGGATATTTGTCCAAAACTGAAACTTCCACCATGATTCATGGCTTTAGTTAGCGGCCCAATGTTCTTCTCTAACATTATGCATGCTCTAACCATTAAATGAGTGGTAAATCGCCCTTACTTCAGACAAGACGGACATGCATAGCAACTCACATGATATTCAACAAAGAGTAGTTGATGGCGTCCCCAGGAACATGGTTATCGCACAACAAGCAACTTAATAAGAGATAAAGTGCATAAGTACATATTCAATACCACAATAGTTTTTAGGCTATTTGTCCCATGAGCTATATATTGTAAAGGTAAAGGATAGAAATTTAAAGGTAGCACTCAAGCAATTTACTTTGGAATGGCGGAGAAATTCCATGTAGTAGGTAGGTATGGTGGACACAAATGGCATAGTGTTTGGCTCAAGGATTTGGATGCACGAGAAGTATTCCCTCTCGATACAAAGTTTAGGCTAGCAAGGTTATTTGAAACAAACACAAGGATGAAGCGGTGCAGCAAAACTCACATAAAAGACATATTGTAAACATTATAAGACTCTACACCGTCTTCCTTGTTGTTCAAACTCAATACTAGAAATTATCTAGACTTTAGAGAGACCAATTATGCAAACTAAATTTTAGCAAGCTCTATGTATTTCTTCATTAATGGGTGCAAAGCATATGATGCAAGAGCTTAAACATGAGCACAACAATTGCCAAGTTTCACATTATTTAAGACATCATACGAATTACTACATGTAGCATTTCCCGTTTTCAACCATATAACAATTAACGAAGCAGTTTCAACCTTCGCCATGAAAATTAAAAGCTAAGAACATATATGTTCATATGAACCAGCGGAGCGTGTCTCTCTCCCACACAAGCATGAATTTATTCAAACAAAAACAAAAACAGAAACAAACAAACAGACGCTCCAAGTAAAGTACATAAGATGTGACCGAATAAAAATATAGTTTCAAGAGAAGTGACCTGATAATTTTGTCGATGAAGAAGGGGATGCCCAAGGCATCCCCAAGCTTAGATGCTTGAGTCTTCTTGAAATATGCAGGGATGAACCACCAGGGCATCCCCAAGCTTAGGCTTTTCACTCTTCTTGATCACATTGTATCATCCTCCTCTCTTGACCCTTGAAAACTTCCTCCACACCAAACTCAAAACAACTCATTAGAGGGTTAGTGCATAATCAAAATTCACATGTTCAGAGGTGACACAATCATTCTTAACACTTCTGGACATTGCACAAAGTTTCTGAAAGTTAATGGAATAAAGAAATCCATTCAACATAGCAAAAGAGGCAATGCGAAATAAAAGGCAGAATCTGTCAAAACAGAACAGTCCGTAAAGACGAATTTCTAAGGGGCACCAGACTTGCTCAAATGAAAATTCTCAAATTGAATGAAAGTTGCGTACATATCTGAGGATCACACACAAAAATTGGCAGATTTTTCTGAGTTACCTACAGAGAACCCTGCCCAAATTCGTGACAGACAGAAATCTGTTTCTGCGCAGTAATCCAAATCTAGTATCAACCTTGCTATCAAAGACTTTACTTGGCACAACAATGCAATAAAATAAGATAAGGAGAGGTTGCTACAGTAGTAACAACTTCCAAGACTCAAATATAAAACAAAGTACTGTAGTAAAATAAACACATGGGTTATCTCCCAAGAAGTTCTTTCTTTATAGCTATTAAGATGGGCTCAGCAGTTTTAATAATGCACTCGCAAGAAATAATATTTGAAGCAAAAGAGAGCATCAAGAGGAAAATTCAAAAAAAATTTAAGCCTAACATGCTTCCTATGAAAAGGAATCTTGTAAATAAACAAGTCATGTAGGCATAATGCAACAAGCATGGGAAAACTAGACAAGCTCAACTTCAAGATTTTTAGCATATAGAGAGGTGTTTTAGTAACATGAAAACTTTTACAACCATATTTTCCTCTCTCAAAAGAAATTTCAGTAGTATCATGAGCAAACTCAACAATATGACTATCACATAAAGCATTCTTATCATGAGTCTAATGCATAAAATTATTACTCTCCACATAAGCATAATCAATTTTATTAGTTGTAGTGGGAGCAAATTCAACAAAGTAGCTATCATTATTATTATAGCTACTTTGTTGAATTTGCTCCCATTACAACTAATAAAATTAATTATGCTTATGTGGAGAGTAATGATACTTTTATGCATTAGACTCATGATAAGAATGCTTTATGTGATACTTATATTGTTGAGTTTGCTCATGATACTACTGAAAGTTATTATGAGAGAGGAAAATATGGTTGTAGAAATTTTCATGTTACTAAAACACCTCTCTATGTGCTGAAATTTTTGAAGCTACACTTGTTTTATCTTCCTATGCTTGTTACTTTGCTCTTCATGAACTTATTTATTTACAAGATCCCTATGCATAGGAAGCATGTTAGACTTAAATTTGTTTTATTTTTGCCTCTTGATGCTCTCTTTTGTTTCAAATACTATTTCTTGCGAGTGCATCATTAAAACTGCTGAGCCCATCTTAACGGCTATAAAGAAAGAACTTCTTGGGAGATAACCCATGTGTTTATTTTGCTACAGTACTTTGTTTTATATTTGAGTCTTGGAAGTTGTTACTACTGTAGCAACCTCTCCTTATCTTAGTTTAGTGTTTTTTTGTGCCAAGTAAAGTCGTTGATAGTAAGGTTCATACTAGATTTGGATTACTCGCAGTAAACAGATTTCTTTGCTGTCACGAATCTGGGCCTAATTCTCTGTAGATAACTCAGAAAATTATGCCAATTTACGTGAGTGATCCTCAGATATGTACGCAACTTTCATTCAATTTGGGCATTTTCATCTGAGCAAGTCTGGTGCCACTTTAAAATTCGTCTTTACGGACTGTTCTGTTTTGACAGATTCTGCCTTTTATTTCGCATTGCTTCTTTCACTGTGTTGGGTGGATTTATTTGTTCCATTACCTTCCAGTAGCTTTGGGCAATGTCCAGAAGTGTTAAGAATGATTGTGTCACCTCTGAACATGTGAATTTTTGATTATGCACTAACCCTCTAATGAGTTTGTTTCGAGTTTGGTGTGGAGGAAGTTTTCAAGGGTCAAGAGAGGAGGATGATAAACTATGATCAAGAAGAGTGAAGAGTCTAAGCTTGGGGATGCCCCGGTGGTTCATCCCTGCATATTTTAAGAAGACTCAAGCGTCTAAGCTTGGGGATGCCCAAGGCATCCCCTTCTTCATCGACAACATTATCAGGTTCCTCCCCTGAAACTATATTTTTATTCCATCACATCTTATGTGCTTTGCTTGGAGCGTCGGTTTGTTTTTGTTTTTGTTTGAATAAATGCTTGTGTGGGAGAGAGACACGCTCCGCTGGTTCGTATAAACACATGTGTTCTTAGCTTTTAATTTTCATGGCGAAGGTTGAAACTGCTTCGTTAATTATTATATGGTTGGAAACGGAAAATGCTACATGTAGTAATTGGTAGAATGTCTTGGATAATTTGATACTTGGCAATTGTTGTGCTCATGTTTAAGCTCTTGCATCATATACTTTGCACCTATTAGTGAAGAAATACATAGAGCTTGCTAAAATTTGGTTTGCATATTTGGTCTCTCTAAAGTCTAGATAATTTCTAGTATTGAGTTTGAACAACGAGGAAGACGGTGTAGAGTCTTATAATGTTTTCAATATGTCTTTTATGTAAGTTTTGCTGCACCGCTTCATCCTTGTGTTTGCTTCAAACAACCTTGCTAGCCTAAACCTTGTATCGAGAGGGAATACTTCTCATGCATCCAAATCCTTGAGCCAAACAACACTATGCCATTTGTGTCCACCATACCTACCTGCTACATGGTATTTCCTGCCATTCCAAAGTAAATTGCTTGAGTGCTACCTTTAAACAATTCAAAATTTATCACCTCTGATTTGTGTCAATGTTTTATAGCTCATGAGGAAGTATGTGGTGTTTATCTTTCAATCTTGTTGGGGAACTTTCACCAATGGACTAGTGGCTTCATCCGCTTATCCAATAATTTTGCAAAAAGAGCTGGCAATGGGATTCCCAGTCCCAAATCAATTAACAAAAATAGACACTCCTCCATGGTATGTGATTGTTGGACGGCACCCAAAGGATTCGGTTAGCCATGGCTTGTGTAAGCAAAGGTTGGGAGGAGTGTCATCATAATAAAACTAAAATAAAAAGGCACTCCTTCATGGTATGAGATTGTTGGCGAGCACCCGAGGATTCGGTTAGCCATGGTTTGTGAAAGAAAGGTTGGAAGGAGTGCCACCCAAAAATAAAATAAAATGGGAGCCGCTCTTTGAAGGTTTGTCTGGCAAGGGGGTTAGAGTACCCGCTACCATTCGTTGACAACAACATACACCTCTCAAAACTTTATTTTTATGCTCTCTTTATGTTTTCAAAATCAAAGCTCTAGCTTAAATATAGCAATCGATGCTTTCCTCTTTGAAGGGCCATTCTTTTACTTTTATTGTTGAGTCAGTTCACCCATTTCTCTCCACCTCAAGAAGCAAACACTTGTGTGAACTTTGCATTGATTCTTACATATTTGCATATTGCATTTGTTATATTGCTTTGCATTGACAATTATCCATGAGATATACATGTTACAAGTTGAAAGCAACCGCTGAAACTTAATCTTCCATTGTGTTGCTTCAATGCCTTTACTTTGAATTATTGCTTTATGAGTTAACTCTTATGCAAGACTTATTGATGCTTGTCTTGAAGTACTATTCATGAAAAGTCTTTGCTTTATGATTCATTTGTTTACACATGACATTACCATTGTTTTGTCGCTGCATTCATTACATATGCTTGCAATAGTATGATCAAGGTTATGATGGCATGTCACTTAAGAAATTATCATTGTTATCGTTTACCTACTCGAGGGCGAGTAGGAACTAAGCTTGGGGATGCTTGATACGTCTCAAACGTATCTATAATTTCTTATGTTCCATGCTACTTTATTGATGATACCTACATGTTTTATACACATTATATGTCATTATTATGCGTTTTCCGTAACTAACCTATTGACGAGATGCCGAAGGGCCGGTTCCTGTTTTCGCTGTTTTTGGTTTCGAAATCCTAGTAAGGAAATATTCTCGGAATCGGACGAAATCAACGCCCGGCATCCTATTTTCACACGAAGCTTCCAGAACACCCGAGAGAGTTCAGAGGGGGGCCACAGGGCCACCAGACGTGTGCCCGGCGCGGCCAGAGGGGGGGCCGCGCCGCCCTGTTGTGTGGGCCCCCCAGAAGTCCACCGACCTTGCCCTTCCGCCTATTTAAAGCCTCCGTCGCGAAAACCCTATCACGTTCGACGAAACCCACAGAAACCTTCCAGAGCCGCCGCCATCGCGAAGCCAAGATCTGGGGGACAGGAGTCTCTGTTCCGGCACGCCGCCGGGACGGGGAAGTGCCCCCGGAAGGCTCCTCCATCGACACCACCACCATCTCCATCAACGCTGCTGTGTCCCATGAGGAGGGAGTAGTTCTCCATCGAGGCTCGGGGCTGTACCGGTAGCTATGTGGTTCATCTCTCTCCTATGTACTTCAATACAATAATCTCATGAGCTGCCTTACATGATTGAGATTCATATGATGATGCTTGTAATCTAGATGTCGTTATGCTACTCAAGTGAATTTTACTTATGTGATCTCCGGAGACTCCTTGTCCCACGTGTGTAAAGGTGACGAGTGTGTGCACCGTGTGGGTCTCTTAGGCTATATTTCACGGAATACTTATTCACCGTTATGAATGGCATAGTGAAGTGCTTATTTATATCTCTTTATGATTGCAATGTGTTTTGTATCACAATATATCCGCATGCTACTCTAGTGATGTTATTAAAGTAGTTTTATTCCTCCTCGCACGGTGTAATGGTGACGAGTGTGTGCATCCGTGTTAGTACTTGGCGTAGGCTATGATTGTGATCTCTTGTAGATTGCGAAGTTAACTATTGCTATGATAGTATTGATGTGATCTATGCCTCCTTTCTTAGCATGAAGGTGACGAGTGTGCATGCTATGTTAGTACTTGGTTTAGTCGTGTTGATCTTTCATGCACTCTAAGGTTATTTAAATATGAACATTGAATTGTGGAGCTTGTTAACTCCGGCATTGAGGGTTCGTGTAATCCTACGCAATGGTGTTCATCATCCAACAAGAGTGTAGAGTATGCATTTATCTATTCTGTTATGTGATCAAAGTTGAGAGTGTCCACTAGTGAAAGTATGATCCCTAGGCCTTGTTCCTAAATATCGCTATCGCTGCTTGTTTCTTGTTTTACTCGCGTTACTACTCGCTGCGTTACTACTCGCTTGTTTACTCGTCCCGGGCAAAGCACTTTTCCGGTGCCGTTGCCATCGCTCATATATATTTATACCACCCGTATTTCACTACCTCTTCGTCGAACTAGTGCACCTATTAGGTGTGTTGGGGACACAAGAGACTTCTTGCTTTGTGGTTGCGGGGTTGCATGAGAGGGATATCTTTGACCTCTTCCTCCCTGAGTTCGATAAACCTTGGGTGATCCACTTAAGGGAAACTTGCTGCTGTCCTACAAACCTCTGCTCTTGGAGGCCCAACACTGTCTACAGGAAAAGGAGGGGGGCGTAGACATCACACGCCCTCGCAACAGCCAGGACGTGTGCCGGAGTTTTGCGGGCCGTTGCCCGAGGGACCAGGGCCCACCAGCAGTTCTGGGAGCCTCCCGGCTCTTCGTGTTGCTCATCGCTGCTCGCCGGTGGGTTTTGGCAGGCAACAAGAATACAAAGTGGGATATTGTTCTTGGAGGGGTGTGCCATCAAGCCACCTATCCTCCCAGAAACGAATTTCCGAACCATCCTTAATGGAAAATGTACCATGACGGAAGAAATGATTCTTCGTTGCCATTAGCCCAGCCCAAAAATGAGAATCACCTGGTTTCCAAGTAACCTGTGATAATGCTTTTGTGCCAATATATTTCCTTTTAAGCATTGTTTCCCAGGTCCCTTCCTCCGTAAGAAGCCTGAACAACCACTTACCTAGGAGAGCAGTATTCTTGACCTCTAGGTCGTGAATACCTAGCCCTCCTTGGTCTTTAGGACAACAAACAACATTCCATTTTATCAATCGATATTTCTTCTTCTCGTTATCTCCTTGCCAAAAGAATCTTGACCGGTAGTAGTCCAGTTTTTGTAAGACTCCTTTCGGCAAGAGGAAGAATGAAACCATATGCAGTACCAAATTCGTTAGTACTGAATTAATTAGAATCAATCTTCCTCCAATGGATAATAACTTGCCTTTCCAACTGCTAAGACTTTTCTGAAGTCTTTCCTCGACTAATTTCCATTCGGCAATCGTGAGTCTCCGAAAATGAACCGGAATACCCAAATACCTCATTGGAAACCGGCCCGCCCACAACCGAACAACTCGGTGTAAGCGTGGACTTCATCCTGTGCCTCACCGAAACAAAACAATTCACTTTTATGGAAGTTAATTTTTAGACGTGATAATTGCTCAAACGCCGAAATAATCAATTTCAGGTTTGTGGCTTTCACAAGGTCGTGTTCCATGAAAAGAATTGTATCGTCGGCGTATTGAAGAATAGAAAGTCCCCCATCCACAAGATGTGGGACTACCCCTTCAATCAGGCCATCCATCTTAGCACGTTCAATAATAATGGCAAGCATATCAGCTACTATATTAAATAGCATTGGTGATAAGGGATCACCCTGTCTAAGACCTTTTAGTATTTGAAAGTATTTTCCAACATCGTCATTGACTTTGATGGCTACACTACCCCCAGACACAAAGGAATTAATCAAAGCACGCCATTCAACAGAGAAGCCTTTCATACGGAGTGTCTGGTCGAGAAAAGACCATTTCACTTTATCATATGCTTTCTCAAAATCAAGCTTTAAAATAACCCCATTCAACTTTTTGGTATGTAATTCATGGACCGTTTCGTGCAAGGTGACCACCCCATCCAGGATGTTTCTCCCTTGCATAAAAGCAGTCTGAGAAGGTCGAACTACATGATCCGCAACTGAGTTTAGTCTAATAGTGGCCACTTTCGTGAAGATTTTGAAACCGACATTAAGAAGGCATATGGAGTCCGTATTGTTGTATCCTTTCCGCCTCATTAACTTTTGGTAACAAAATTATCTCTCCAAAATTTAGACGAAATAACTCTAGTTGTCCGTCGTGAAGACAGCTGAATAAAGCAAGAAGGTCCGATTTAATAGTGTCCCAAAAGATTTGATAGAATTCAGCTGGGAAACCATCCGGACCTGGAGCTTTGTTGTGTTCCATTTGGAAAACGGCCCTTCTTACCTCCTCTTCAGAGTATTGAGTAGTAAGAAGGTTATTCTCCTCCATAGACACTTGGGGCATATTATTCGTTCGGGATTCATCCAAAGAGAAGGATCCTTCCTCTGGAGCTCCAAACAGATCTTTATAATAACTGGTAATATAAGCCTTAAGATGTTCCTGACCTTCAATGATACCTTCATCCTGAATAAGAGTATGAATACGTTTCTTCCTATGCCTGCCATTGGCAATGCTATGAAAGTACCTTGTATTCGAATCTCCTTCAAGGATGAACTGGCTTTTAGACCTTTGGTACCATTTGATTTCCTCCTCGCGGAGTAATCTCGCAATCTCAGCATTTGATTGATTTTTGAGTTCAATCTCTTGCGTAGAAAGAGGCCTCATCTCAGCCAAAGCTTCTAAACCATCAATAATGGTTGACAACCTTAGCTTTTCTTTTTTAAGAATGCCCGTTATCTGACGTGCCCATCCAGTAAGGTGACTGCGTAACAAACGCATCTTTTTGTTCCACCTTATTATCAGAGAGGACGCTCGTACAGGTCTGCTCCATACATTTTTGACCATCTCATGGAAGCCTTCCCGCTGTAACCAACCCAATTCTAATTTGAAATGGTGGTTAATTGGCGGTCTGGATGCTCTAGTGGTTAAAAGTATGGGTGCATGATCAGAAAGACGTTCGAATCGCTCAAGAGCCCTTACAGATACCATAGGGAATTTAGATTCCCATTCAACATCCATAAGAGCTCTATCAAGTTTTTCAAACGTGGGGTTAGGGAGACTATTTGCCCAAGTGAATTGTCTCCCAATCATCTCGACTTCCTTCAGATCAAGGCTGTCAATAACAGTGTTGAAAATGAAGGGCCAATGATCATCGAACCGGCCTTTACTTTTTTCGTGGCGAAACCTAAGCAAATTGAAGTCTCCCCCAATTAAAATTGGATGCGGATTATCTTTTGCTAGGTTTACCAGCTCACGCAGAAAGTCAGCCTTAAATTCATCCTGAGCAGCCCCATAAATAGAAACTAGACTCCAATGAAAATTGGTCAGCTATGTTCCGAATATGGATCTTAATATGATAATCTCCACTCGAACTTGCTAGAACTTCCATGGTATCTGATCTTACTCCTACCAGAATACCTCCCGACCGACCGCGGGGAGGACTAGATATCCACTCAAAGTCCAAACCGCCGAAAAGACGATTAAGTAGACTTTGAGAGAAATCACGTCTGCCAGTTTCAGAAATAGCAACAAAATCTAAATTGTGATCTCGTATAGAGTGAGCGATATGTAGATGTTTAGCCAAGTCACCAAGACCTCTGCTATTTAAAAACATACCATTCATTGAGCAACAAATGTAGATTTTGAAACTTTCACCCGCTTCTTGGGTTTTTTATTGGATGAAGATTTTGACTTACGGCAAGACGCTTGCAGTTCATACCTACTAGATTAGAGATAAGCTGACCATCCATTGTGGCATTCGCTTCCTCTTCATCTATATCAGTATCGTCTAACACATCATGGAGCTTAGGACTGACCTTGAGACGGTCAAATTCCATACGCCTCAAGACGTTGGTGGATAAATTAATTTCATTTAAATTATTGCCGAGTTTAATTCCTACACTATTTAGCTTGGAAGAAATAACTGGAGTCGAAAAAGAGAGGTACGACTTGGAAACCGGGGACGTACCATCACCATCCAAGTTCTGTACAGCTTTACGACGCATCGCCTTCTTCATCGAGTCCTCATCCATCGTAGACGAGCCGTCAGCCGCTACCGTATGTCTGGCACTCCGTCTGGAGAGCGGTGTCAATACGGTAGCAGGCCTCGGTGAAGGCGGCGGAGTGTAACAGGCGACGTCCCTAGAGAAGGGCACCTCCATCGTCTCCCGCGGCAGCATAGTCGGAGTAGCTGCTGCCACGGTCGACGTAGGTGTAGTCAGGGTGCAAGCGGGAGTGGGCCGTCTGCGGGGCCGCGAATTTGGGCCCATTTAGATCCATATGCGAGCACCCGCGGAACAGCAAGAAAAAGAAGCGGCCTATGCAGGTCGGCCCGCGGTTGCCGCATCGCGCCGCACGTCGCAGCGAGCGAGCCTATACGATAAGGTAGGGTCTTCTCAGACTGGCGCGCCACGCACACAGCGTATGTCTTGGGCCTGGCCCATGTACTCCCAACTGTTCCCTTCTCACTTATTGCTGCTTCTCTCCTTTTGTTTTCACGTACTAGTAGCAGGGCACGTGCAACGCACGTTGTTTCAACAAATACAATCCATTTGAATTCCATACATATATATAAACATTAGTACCAGCACATAATAACCGGTAACCAAACTGAGGTGGAGACGCTTGGCATGTGAGCGAGGTCGAGGTCTCATTTCATTTTCAAGAAAAATAAAATATTTGATTCACACGTGAGAGACCATAATCTAGTACTAAGTTATATCAAAGCACTAAATAAATTATGCTCGTTTCAACAATACAGTCTAACATAATCGCACATGGTATTGGTAACACACACAAGAATGTATACCTCATACCTCATGTCTTCCACGATGCATTTGCTATTTACAAACTCTCCGCCATCCTTTCACTGAAAGCATCATGCTGCACCTGGAAACAAGAATTTATCGCTGTCTTTATAGCTCACCAATTCTCTGAAATACGCACATATCATGAGCCCATCTCTCATGGAAGTAGAAGACCATATTAGCTTCAAATTCATAATTCAGAGTCCTTAGCCTCATTAGTCCTTGACATAGGTGGAGTGTCAGATAGTATATGTGGTTGAAGTTCCCGCTTTGTAGGGTCTTTCGCGGGCGCCATCGAGAAAAGGATGCAATGAGCCGTGCTTGGCAGCCATGGTCAAATCGCCCCGACGACGTGAGGCGTGAGGATGGCAGCGATCAATCCTGAACAAATGTAGGTGAACATGAAATACATGTATACAACTGCAGCTTGTCAGCTCCATGGTCCAATCTAACCTGAATGTACTAATCTTTCAATTTATCATTACGTATATTCTGAACGACAAGCAACATCAAGAAAATAGTTTAGAATCTGAATTTGAAGTTTATATGTAATGTGTTACAAAACCTTTCATCATCGCCAACAAATTCTGGATTACCTTGCTGTTTTCCTGCATTATGACAGAAGGTTATTCACAGAAGCCCTATATTGTCCATGCCATGCAGACAGCAGGGAACTAAAGTGATCAACAATAGAGCTATGTCCCTAGCAACTTCGGTATCACAATCATTCTGATGCCCTTTGCATTGCATATCTTAACATCATACAAAGACATTCAGCTTCAGCAAGCAGAACAATGCATAGAAGGTTCATGTACATGCGATCAGATTATTACAATTGCCTTTAGTTATCCAACTTGGTGAATACTCTTGCGAATGCTGCCTGTGAGAACTCAGCCACATGATATCCATGCTCAGTATATTGTACACCAATCTGAACTAAAATTGTCCGTGCATGTGTTAATCTGTGAGAATAGTGCACATCAATTTGACAGACATATCAATCGGCCAGATTATGATTGAAGAGAAGTAACCATGGGAGGGGCACAAACACCATCGGCCAGGATCAGATGGGCGATGGCGGCAGTCAAGGCACCGGCAACAGCGGGAACATCATATTAAGGAGCGATATCTGTTGGCCAAAAGCTGCGATATAGTAATCTTGGTGAGGGGTGCTGCTGCAGTACTACAATAATTGTAAAAATAAATTATTAAAATCCTCACATTTTTATTTACATAGTGCATTAAGCCATTATGCATATAAAATTGAAAAATGAACATGCAATTAGTTAGTTTCAATCTCAATTTTTGACATCCCATCGATTACCTACTTTATCTCAATGTCAATGACACATCTTAATGGCTACACCCACTACGGGAAAACACTACGTTGCCGTGCGACCAATCGCACGGCAAAGGGGCCTATTTGCACGGCAAAGGATTTGCCGTGCGTCGGCGCACGGCAGCGTCTGCACGGCAACGCCCTCGACGGCAAAGAAGACATTGCCGTGCGCCTGACCAAACCGCACGGCAAAGGCTCGTTGCCGTGCGCGCTCTCGTTGCCGTGCGACCGAGCGTTTGCCGTGCGCGCGCTCGTTGCCGTGCGCCCACTCCTTTGCCGTGCGCGCCGTCTCTGCCGTGCGTCCTGGAGGCTGCCGTGCGCCCAGACGTTGCCGTGCGCCCCGACGCTGCCGTGCCACCAAACGCTGCCGTGCGCCCCGACGCTGCCGTGCGCCCCGACGTTGCCGTGCGCCCGCTCGTTGCCGTGCTTCTCCTCTTTGCCGTGCGCCCACTCCCCAGCACGCACGGCAAAGGATTCTCCAGGGACACACTGGCTTCCCAGGAGCACAGGCTTGCGCCACGTGGCGCCTTTGCCGTGTGTATGCACACGGCAAAGTGACCAAATGTCCTTTGCCGTGTGCATACACACGGCAAAGGCCCCTGGTTTTTTCATTTTTTTTCTGTTTTTCTTTATTCCCTGCATTTCAAAATTGCATTTCACATATATATAACATATACAACATATATATTCACCATAGCATCACCAAACACATGAACAACACCACAAATACATCGAGCACACATAGTTTATGCATAACAAGTGCAATGTCCACAAATACATCAAGTACAAGTGCAATGTCCACAAATACATCAACACACATCAAGTACAAGTACAATCCATAACGGGAAAGTCCACAAATCCATCAAGACCATGCCATCAACCTTATTGTCCTCCTCCGCTTCCGCCGGCCTCATTGTCATTGCCTTGTGACATAAAATCTATAAGCAGGTTGATGGAATTAACATGCATTTGCATATTGAACACTTGAACAAGCACAAGTAGCGGGTTGGGCACAAGCGTAGGAGGACTCACCGAGGTTCATGCTCCGGATGATGTTCATGTTGTTGACGGTGATAGGTGTCCCCGGGTCCGAGTGGGCGGTGGCGGCATCCACATGGAGTAAGGTGGAGGAGGAAGACTCCCCGGTGGAGAAGACAGAGCCGTTCGGCTCATGAGCCAGCTCATCCGTGCTCGCTGCTGCTCGCATCATCTGCTGCTCGTCGTTGCATCCGCTGCATCATCCGTGTCTGCTGCTGCCGGTACTCTGCAATCCGCCGCTCCATGTTCCGTGCGTGCTCCTGGGCCGCCTGCTCCTTCGCTGCCATCTCCTCCTACGTTGTGTTGCCGCGATGTCATTAACATTTCAATGGAAAAAGCATGTAAAGGAAATGTAGAGACCCGAGGAAGAACATACCCGTAACCGCTCGACAGCTAGATCCGAAGCCCGTGGCCGGGGCTCTACCTCAGGCTGGCCGCTCTTACGACCACGACGGATCTGGCGGAGAGAGGGAACCCTCGCCGGGTCGACGCACCCGTCACCAAACCATAGGCGGCCATGCTTCAAGCCTTCTCCCGCAAGCACCGCGACCTCGTGGTCAAAGTCCTCGGCCTCTGGATTGGCGTCCTCGCCGTGCTTCTGCTTGAACTTGGAGACATACGCCGTGCACCGGGTCTCGGATTGCGGGTTAACCCACACGGACCCCGTCTCAGGATCGGGCGTCTTCCTTTGCTTCATCTTCTTTAGCACGGCAAAGACGTTAGGCTTCGCTCCCGTCCCGACTTCCCGCAAAAGAGAACATGTAATTGAGTGAAGTGACACACCCTTGCGGAGTTAACAAATATATAACATGAATTCAAAGAATGAAGGAACCATTAATTTGCTCACCTCCTTCCGCAGGTGAAGAGAGATGGGGATGCTGCCTTGGATATGCGATCCACCTCGCATCTCCGCCCGCTTCGCCTTGCCCTCCTCGTGCTTCTTGAGGTACCGGGGGCATGTCCACCACATGACCATCGCACGAAAGCACCTATCGTCGTTGCCGACGTACCGAGGAGGGTTCTACATGCACAAGATAAACCCATTATGGTAAAATAAACTACATGGCGATAAAGAAATCAATAACACATAAATGCAAATACCCGCAAGTACCGCCACGGCTGCATGAGCGTGTCGCGAGCGTCCTCCTTACTCATGTGGACGAAGCGGTCGGCGTGCCAGCCGCGGACGCACCGAACACGTGCCTCGTAGTGCATGCCGCCACCCTCTTCCTTGCAAGCTGGTGTAGGACATCATCGCACGCATTCTCCTTGCCCTCGGCCCTCTTGAAGTATTTCGCAACCATGCACATAGGTAAAACAAGGGGCATTAGTGCAATTATTGTGAACCAAGGAGAGTGTATGAATGGTAAGAAGTCAAAAGTCACGTACCCGAATTTGGCAACAACCATATCCGCCGCGGTGCCGCGGCCAAGAGGATCTTCCGCGAGGCCGTAGTGCGCCCACCTCCAAGCTACGTCGCAGCCACCAGCAGGCAAGTTGACTATCCCGGGGAAATACCACCTAAGTAGGCCCCCAAGGATGTTCGAGTACCCACGTGGCGGTCTCTGCGTCGGGTCTTCAAACCGGAACGAGCTGCACCATGAAACGACAACATCAATATGTATGTGATAATAATTTTGATAATGACAAAATTGCGATAACGAAATGCCAAAAAATAACATGTACCTCCTTCCATAGGGCACAAGAACAACGTGCCCGTAGCGCCAGCTCTCTCGGCGAGGGAGCCGTGTTATCCCACGCCGATATGGCTTCCTATCACGTGGCCTCGGCCTCTCCAAAGCTGGAACGTATCGGTAATCCTCCGGCTCACACCACTCTAGGCTTGGATCAGGATCGAACACTAAGTTCCCCAACCCCTCATCCTCCGAGAGGTCCTCCTCGTCCCCCTCCTCCTCCTCGGTCCTCCCCACCCCCTCCTCCTCCGGGTCCTCCCCACCCACCTCCTCCTCCCGGTCCTCCCCACCCCCGTAGTGCTCCCGGTCCTCCTCCTCGTCATCATCATCGGCCGCGGGAGGGGGCTAGGACTAGGAGTGAGTACCCGCGTCGCATTCTTCCTACGCGGCCGCCCCGTGGGAGCGACAGGAGGGGGCTAGGAGGGGGGTAGTAGCTCGGCCCCGCCTCGAAGTCCCCGCACCTACCAAGTCCTTGAGCTTCTTTTTAAGACCGCCACCCCTTTTTTTGGCGGCATGCTTCAATCACCCGCAAACACAAATGAAGAGAGAGGTTTATTAGTACGCAATATTGTAAAGAGATAAATATTAGTGAAAGCAACGAAATATAAGTAGATGAACATTAATGAAAGCAACAAATAATGCAAAAGGATGAACATTAATTAATTAGTGGAAGCAACAAATAGCTACCATAGAGTTCTCTCAAACATAGCACGGAGTTCTTACAAATAACCTAGCTAGACAATCTCTATTACACGGAGTTATTACAAATAGGCTAGCCTCACAATTACTACTACATAGATCAAGTAGCTCCGTGTCGCCATCCGTGATTGGACCGCGTGTCTCCTCATCGTCATCGTGCTCGGCGAACCAATAATCATCAATGAAACCCGGAGGTGGTCCATCCGCATCGAGGTCAATCCCTGCTTTGAACGCCTCGAGCAAACTCAGGTCTTCCGGGGCACGGACATCCTCGCCTTCATCTTCTCGCATTGTCTCCATCCATGCCCGCGTCTTCTTGTTCATCGTCTACGACCATGTCATCGATAGTCGGCAAGCCGATTGTGAAATGGCCGGGAGCCCTTCTTCCCGATAAAACTCGACACTCCTTGCTGTGGGGTCTACGCGGCGGTAATCGTCCTTGTTTGGCGGGGGCGGCCTATTGCGTGAAGGCACCGTCATCACAACATCCCATCCATGTAGACGTTTTGTCGGGTTTCGCACGCGTACGGGAGATAGAATACTTGAAAGGCCCGGGTTGCCAAGATGTACACATCCTCTCCCTTATAAACGGAGTTCCTTTCAACTTCGACCAACCCAATTTCAGGATCCCGTCTCACCCGACGTGGGTCAAACCAATGGCATTTGAAGACGACGGGATTTAGCCCTTTGTGAAACCCGTAATTCAGCTCGTATATACCCTCGACTCTTCCATAGTAATGGAGCCCATCATCACCTTGACATACCACCCCACTATTTATTGTCTTCGCGTTGGGCCGGCTTGTTGTGTATTGATGGGTCCGGAAGCGATACCCGTTCACGTCATAGGAGTTGAACGCTTCTACGGAATGGTCAAAGCCCCTAGCAATTTTTCTTAGCTCGACTTCATCTCTTTGTCAGCTCTTGCCTACAAGTTTAGCACAAGAAGTTTAGAACGAGAAATGACCGATAAATGTAGGAAGTGCTAGCTAATTTGGATAGAATAGTACCAAATTACAAAACCAGCTACCGAAACCGAAACCGCCTCCCTTATCGAAAATTTGCTTGGATTCTTCCGGGTAGGCTCCCCGTGGGTATTCTTCCAATGTATAGCCTTGAATTTCCTATACCGATGAAAAGAGGAAGAGTTAGCCACGAACATACGAGTGAATGTTTGCGAATAATTAAATGGTTCGCACTTACTCGATGTACGGCTTCACTTCGACCATGGTGTTTAAGACATACGAGTGGATCAAGGTCCGCTCGGGTAGGTCCGTTCGTACGGCTTCGAGCCACTTGACTTGCCACCAAGCCCCACGAAGATGCTAAGCTTGGGTACTTCTTCATTGTTGGCGGCATTGTAACGGAGGACCGGGTTGTGCTTTGTGGGAATGTTGGGATCATAGTGCTTAGTGGTGAAGTTTGCCACCTCCACGTTCAGGACTCGCCTCGGCTATGGATGCTTCGATCTTGCATTTATTGCCGATCATTTGACGAAGCTTTTGTGTTTCTCTCTCGGGACCAAACCGCCAACGGCCCCAATTCGGGCCCCCTTTAAGCACTCCTCCGCGAGGTGCAGGATCATGTGTTGCATCGGATTAAAAAACCCCTGGAGGAAAGATCTTCTCCGGATCGCAAAGCAACACGGGTGCCTCTTCATCCAGCCTTCTCAATCACTTTAGTGTCTAACTCCCTAGCACAAATCCGGCGGAAGAAAAACTCAACCTCGCTAGCACTCGCCAAGTCTTCTCGGGGACATAGCCTCGAATCATCACCGGCATTATCCGCTCAAGCCATATGTGGTAGTCATGACTCTTCGATCCTTGTACTCGCAGCGTTTCAATGTTCGGGCCCCTCATCCAAGCTTGGCTGCGAACCCATCGGGGAAAAACAAGGAGTCCTTCATCCATTGGAAGACCTCCCTTTTTGGGCCTTTGTGAGGCGTAACGGAGCGTGTGGCTTAGTCCAAGTTTTTTTGGCACCATTAGGTGGCTGCATGTTCAACTCCGGCCTATCACACCACCTTTCTTGATCAATTCGAGCCTTTATGTTATCCTTCGTCTTCTCGGTGTCCACAATCGTGCTCCAAATGGCTTCACCGATATTCTTCTCGGTGTGCATTACATCAATGTTATGCGGGAGCTCGAGAAACTCAAAGTAAGGGAGCTTCCATAAGCACGGCTTGTGAGTCCATTGGTGTGTCTCCCCATATCCTAAGAAACCATTCCCATCGTGGCTAGGCTGAAGAGCATCTAACTCGGCCTTGATTTCCGTTCCGGTCTTCGGAATTGGCTTCGGGCCACGGACAACACGGCCTTTCTTGAAACTCTTTACATCACTCCCGTATGCATGCCTCCGCTCAAGGAACCGTCGAGCTTCATCAAAGCATGAATACTTGCCTCCCTTGTTTAGCCGAAGAAAGTCACGGCTCCGTCCGCACCGTGGGCAAGGCCACTTCCCATGTGTACACCACCCGCGAACAAAGCACGTGGCCGGCAGGTCATGCAGTGGACGTGTGGTACCACACATACATATCGAAGTACTCCTTCTTTGATGCGTCATATGTTCGGATCCCGCGACCTTCCCAGCCACGAACCAAGTCATCCACCAGCGGTTCCAGTACACATTCATGTTCTTGCCCGGTATTTGGGCCCCGGGATTATCATCGACACAAACATGTTCTCCGATCTCATGCGGATGCCGTGGGGAGGTTCATGGGAATAACAAACACCGGCCAACAACCGTATACCGCAGCCGACATACCATATGGATTGAACCCATCAGCTTGATATCGCAACCGCTACGCTCCTCGGGTCACCTCGCTTTCAGTGGAAATTTCTTCACAAAGTTCTTC
This sequence comes from Lolium rigidum, assembly GCF_022539505.1. Taxonomy (NCBI): domain Eukaryota; kingdom Viridiplantae; phylum Streptophyta; class Magnoliopsida; order Poales; family Poaceae; genus Lolium; species Lolium rigidum. The sequence goes on along the minus strand of NC_061513.1, from coordinate 316,267,457 downwards.
CATGCAGCATCATCCGACGGATGTATCATCTTGTCGGTGTATCCGTTTCCTTCCACGGCCCACCTCATCCGCTCGGCGCATCCTCGGTCATGAAGAGCCGCCGGATCCTCGGTAGAACCGGAAGATAGCGGAGGATATTCTTGGCAACCGTGGTCCGCCTCTTCCGACCATCACCATTGCGGTCTACCTCAAAGTACCTAGAGGAATTGCATTTGATGCAATAATTTGTGTCGCCGTGCTCCTCTCTCGAATAGCATGCATCCCTTTGGACAAGCGTGTATCTCGCCGAGATGACATCTTAAGGTCACCGAGCAATTTGGTCGAATAGTAGAAGTTTTGCGGCAAGAGGTGCCCTTTCGGCGTAAGGCTGCCTACAATGACCAGAAGTTCATCGAACCCATCTCCGCACAAGTTCCTATGGCACTTCAAGGCCATAAGGCGAGCGATGGCATCTAGTTGGGTAACCTCTCGTATTTTCATGTAGGGGTTTCTGCGAAGCAAACAGAGCCTCATAGTACTCCTTTGTGTTTTCCTCCGGGTCCTCACTTGTCTCCGCATCCCGAGGTGTCTCCACCTCTACATGAGAGCTTTCGTGCACATTACCATTAGCCAAGTTTTCTAAGCACCTATCAAAACCAAGTGTCATATTCCCCCTAGGTTGAATCTGCCGCACCTCCTTCCTAGCACGTTTCTTTGCCTTTTCTCCATGGTAAGTCCAAATCCCGTAGGACGGTGTGAACCCAAACTTGATCAGGTGCATACTCATAGTTTCCTTGTCCCGTGCCTTTCGGTTAGCGCACTTACTACAAGGGCACCAAACACTTATAGGTCCGGTAGGGATGGCAAACGCCCTATCCACAAACCGCTCGGTCTTTTCTCCCCATTCATCAAGCATAGTTGCACCGACCGATTCTCGCCATCGTACATCCAGCCACGATTATCCATCCTCTAATCAGCAACAAAACGGACGAACATAGCATTTATATATCAAATAGGAAATAAATGCATCATATCTTTATTTTTTTACGCGTGCATCAACCCGAAACTCTACTAGGTGGGCTTCTAGCAGCCGCCGGATCCGTAGATTGAGTACGTTTCCCAGCTCTACCCGATCCGAGACAGACTTCGGCAGCACCTCCCCGCCGCTCTCCCGATACACGTCTCGGCAAAAAGCCGAGAGGGGTGTGCATCCGGAGAACAACGGGGAGGCGCTACCGAAATCTTGTCTCGGATCGGGGTAGAGCAGGGAGAACGTACCCAACTACGCATCCGCCGGCTGTCCCGATAAATGCCGTAAGAGTTACGGTTCATAATATGCGAGACCACTAATGCATATTTATCCGCGTAACCCTTACGGCCGGGAACAGACGCCTAGGTATCGCGACAGACTTGGTGATCTAGACAAAAAGAAAACCTAGGTACATGTAAAGGTGGGAGGGAGATTTATACCCTAGACGCGTGAGAGAATCGCCGAAGAAGATCCGGACGCTGCCCCCCGTCAAACACCCCTGCGACGCTGCCCCCGTGTCCACCTCGAAGCATCACCTGCATACCGAGGAAATAAAATAGTCATGCAAGTGAACACGACTTTTTAAAAATAGTCATTGGTTGATTTCTATCGCTTCATATGGGATAGGATAGGACGGAAGCATCCAACTGCAAAGCAATCTCAAGTCTCCCCACTCCAACGCCCGTATTACTTCTTACGCATCAACCAATCCAACACTTCATATGTCATCTCTTCGTTGGCCAACACTCCGCGACATACAACATCGCCTCCACAACTCTAACTTTCTATTAACCCCCGTTCGGCTATCATCGACTAGCACCACTCCCTCCTATTTGCATGCTAATTATTTTATAACTACCCTATATCAACTAGCACAATACCCGTGCGTTGCTACGGAAAATATATATACTCCTATTAGATATTCGATTTGGATGTCTCATCGCTCGTACTCTCTCGATTTAAAACTTTGCCATGATACTAAATCTCGCAAAGCATATTAATTTCTTGCAACTACCGAATTAATATAACACAATTGTCCGCATACTAAATCTCTCTATTCTCTTCTCTCTTCTCAATATCGGATGCCGCGCACGCAGCAGACCACACCATTCTCGCCGCTCGACCCTCAATCCAAAGATAGGCAAAAATAGGCAAAAAAAGAGAAGGCCGGGGAGCCATACCGTCGCGCGGGAGACTGGCCGAGGCGGCGACGGCGGACGGGGCAGGCGGGTCGGGGGCGAGTAGAAGGGGCGAGGCCACGGGCGAGCTCGGGGGCGAGCAGCAGGGACAGGGCGGCCGGTGGCGGGAGGTGGCGGTGCCGGCTGCGACGGCTGGGAGGGGCAGTGTGCGCGGGCGCGCGGGCGAGGCGGCGAGCGAGGTGGATGGGGTCTAGGCGGGCGAGGCGGCGAGGTGGATGGACGAGGCCGCGGGCGAGGCGGCGGGCGAGGCGGCGGGCGAGGCGGCGGACGAGGCGGCGGACGACGCAGAGAAGGGGGACGAGAGAGGGCGCGCGTTTTTGTGGCTCAGGCGCGTCCCGACCAGGTTTTCTTATCCGCAATCGTTGCCGTGCGGGGTTCTTTGCCGTGCGGCAAAGAGCCTTTGCCGTGCGGCGCCCCTTTGCCGTGCGCAGGGCGGCCTTTGCCGTGCGGCAGGCTTCTTTGCCGTGCGCCTGCGCACGGCAACGATTTTTTTTTTTTTTTTTATCATTTCATTTATAAGGTTGCTAGGATGATTTTGTACCCTTTAGTGCTGACATTGATATAAGGTATTTGAGGCTAGATAGTATGCTTTGGTTCACTCAAAACCATTGTAGGAGGTTACATATATAGAATACAACTACTAACTTGAGAGAAAGCCGTAAATAAGACTCGATCGTGAAGAGAAGGAGGAAAATGTGTACCATGCTATGAAATGAATGAATGCATGCTCAAATTAGCAGAGCAAGAATAAAGGCTATGCAAATATCTTTACCTTGACCCTCCTCGCAGATCGTATCCTCGTCATGCCAGTGCCGGCATGCAGTAGTCAGTGACTATGCGTGCTGAAACACCGGAGCTGCAAAACCATGCATCATAAACCCTAACCCTAACCCTAAACCCTAAACCTATACCTAACCATAAATCCTTACCTAAAAGAATGAAAATGTACATAGTTGCACCCTCGCGCGGAGAAATCTAGGGGGGTAGACCCGCTGGGGCACCCGTTTCGCTGTTTTGGGGGGAGGAGGGGGAGAACGACCGCCGGAACACCAGAACCCCACCAAATCTTGCATGTGGACCTATGATATGTGTCAAAGTGTGCTGCTAGGTGTAATGGTGCAAAAGTAGCTCCCCTAAACCCTAAACCCTAAACTGGGGAGGCTTCGAGCCCTAAACCCCTCTAAATCCCTAAACCACGACGCCGTGAGCTGCAGTAAGCATGCATCATAAACCCTAACCCTAACCCTAAACCCTAAACCTAAACCTAACAATAAATACTTACCCTTTAACCTAAACCCTAGCCCTAGCCCCTAAACCCTAGCCCTAACCCTACACCTAACCCTAACCAAGAGACCGAGCACACCGTCGATCGTGTGATAATGGCTCTAGCTGCCGGTATATGTGCCAAAGGGTCCCAATCTTTGGTTCTCCATGTGTATATGTACTAAACAAACATAAAGGAATGAAAAGTTACATTGGTGCACCCTCGCGCGGAGAAATCTAGGGGGTAGACCCGCCGGGGCACACGTTCCGCCGTTTTGGGGGAGGAGGGGGATAACGACCGCCGGAGCACCGGAACCCCACCAAACCTTGCATGTGGACCTATTATATGTGTCAAAGTGTGATGCAAGGTGTGATTCACAAAATGGTGCATGGCATGGATCCCCGGTCTGACATTCCTCACCTTCGGGCGATAACACTTAACGCATTCCCCGGACGTGTACGCCGAAGTGTCCCGCCGCGGGTATATCGGGGGCTAGACTCGTGCCAAAGGGTGCCACACATGGTTTTCCATATGTCCATGGACTAAACAAACCTAAACCTATGAAAAGTTACATTGGTGCACCCTCGCGCGAGAAATCTAGGGGGTAGACCCGCCGGGGCACACGTTCCCGCCGTTTTGGGGAGGAGGGGGATAACGACCGCCGGAGCACCGGAACCCCACCAAACCTTGCATGTGGACCTATGATATGTGTCAAAGTGTGGTGCAAGGTCTAATGGTGCAAAAGTAGCTCCCCTAAACCCTAAACCCTAAACCGGGGAGGCTTCGAGCCCTAAACCCCTCTAAATCCCTAAACCACGACGCCGGAGCTGCGTAAGCATGCATCATAAACCCTAACCCTAACCCTAAACCCTAAACCTAAACCTAACAATAAATACTTACCCTTTAACCTAAACCCTAGCCCTAGCCCCTAAACCCTAGCCCTAACCCTACACCTAACCCTAACCAAGAGACCGTGCACACCGTCGATCGTGTGATAATGGCTCTAGCCGTCGGTATATGTGCCAAAGGGTCCCAATCTTTGGTTCTCCATGTGTATATGTACTAAACAAACATAAAGGAATGAAAAGTTACATTGGTGCACCCTCGCGCGGAGAAATCTAGGGGGTAGACCCGCCGGGGCACACGTTCCGTCGTTTTGGGGGGAGGAGGGGGATAACGACCGCCGGAGCACCGAACCCCACCAAACCTTGCATGTGGACCTATTCTATGTGTCAAAGTGTGATGCAAGGTGTGATTCACAAAATGGTGCATGGCATGGATCCCCGGTCCGACATTCCTCACCTTCGGGCGATAACACTTAACCGATTCCCCGGACGTGTACGCCGAAGTGTCCCGCCGCGGGTATATCGGGGGCTAGACTGTGCCAAAGGGTGCCACACATGGTTTTCCATATGTCCATGGACTAAACAAACCTAAACCTATGAAAAGTTACATTGGTGCACCCTCGCGCGGAGAAATCTAGGGGGTAGACCCGCCGGGCACACGTTCCGCTCGTTTTGGGGGAGGAGGGGGATAACGACCGCCGGAGCACCGGAACCCCACCAAACCTTGCATGTGGACCTATTCTATGTGTCAAAGTGTGATGCAAGGTGTGATTCACAAAATGGTGCATGGCATGGATCCCCGGTCCGACATTCCTCACCTTCGGGCGATAACACTTAACGTATTCCCCGGACGTGTACGCCGAAGTGTCCCGCCGCGGGTATATCGGGGGCTAGACTGTGCCAAAGGGTGCCACACATGGTTTTCCATATGTCCATGGACTAAACAAACCTAAACCTATGAAAAGTTACATTGGTGCACCCTCGCGCGGAGAAATCTAGGGGGTAGACCCGCCGGGGCACACGTTCCGCCTGTTTTGGGGAGGAGGGGATAACGACCGCCGGAGCACCGGAACCCCACCAAACCTTGCATGTGGACCTATGATATGTGTCAAAGTGTGGTGCAAGGTCTAATGGTGCAAAAGTAGCTCCCCTAAACCCTAAACCCTAAACTCGGGGAGGCTTCGAGCCCTAAACCCCTCTAAATCCCTAAACCACGACGCTGAGTCGCGTAAGCATGCATCATAAACCCTAACCCTAACCCTAAACCCTAAACCTAAACCTAACCATAAATACTTACCCTTTAACCTAAACCCTAGCCCTAGCCCCTAAACCCTAGCCCTAACCCTACACCTAACCCTAACCAAGAGATCGTGCACACCGTCGATCGTGTGATAATGGCTCTAGCTCGCTGGTATATGTGCCAAAGGGTCCCAATCTTTGGTTCTCCATGTGTATATGTACTAAACAAACCTAAAATAATGAAAAGTTACATTGGTGCACCCTCGCGCGGAGAAATCTAGGGGGTAGACCCGCCGGGCACACGTTCCGCCGTTTTGGGGGCGAGGGGGATAACGACCGCCGGAGCACCGGAACCCCACCAAACCTTGCATGTGGACCTATGATATGTGTCAAAGTGTGGTGCAAGGTCTAATGGTGCAAAAGTAGCTCCCCTAAACCCTAAACCCTAAACCGGGGAGGCTTCGAGCCCTAAACCCCTCTAAATCCCTAAACCACGACGCGGAGCTCGCAGAACCATGCATCATAAACCCTAACCCTAACCCTAAACCCTAAACCTATACCTAACCATAAATACTTACCCTTTAACCTAAACCCTAGCCCTAGCCCCTAAACCCTAGCCCTAACCCTACACCTAACCCTAACCAAGAGACCGTGCACACCGTCGATCGTGTGATAATGGCTCTAGCTGCTGGTATATGTGCCAAAGGGTCCCAATCTTTGGTTCTCCATGTGTATATGTACTAAACAAACATAAAGGAATGAAAAGTTACATTGGTGCACCCTCGCGGAGAAATCTAGGGGGTAGACCCGCCGGGGCACACGTTCCGTCGTTTTGGGGGAGGAGGGGGATAACGACCGCCGGAGCACCGGAACCCCACCAAACCTTGCATGTGGACCTATTCTATGTGTCAAAGTGTGATGCAAGGTGTGATTCACAAAATGGTGCATGGCATGGATCCCCGGTCCGACATTCCTCACCTTCGGGCGATAACACTTAACGATTCCCCGGACGTGTACGCCGAAGTGTCCCGCCGCGGGTATATCGGGGGCTAGACTGTGCCAAAGGGTGCCACACATGGTTTTCCATATGTCCATGGACTAAACAAACCTAAACCTATGAAAAGTTACATTGGTGCACCCTCGCGCGGAGAAATCTAGGGGGTAGACCCGCCGGGGCACACGTTCCCGCTCGTTTTGGGGGAGGAGGGGGATAACGACCGCCGGAGCACCGGAACCCCACCAAACCTTGCATGTGGACCTATGATATGTGTCAAAGTGTGGTGCAAGGTCTAATGGTGCAAAAGTAGCTCCCCTAAACCCTAAACCCTAAACCGGGGAGGCTTCGAGCCCTAAACCCCTCTAAATCCCTAAACCACGACGCCTGGAGTCGCGGAACCATGCATCATAAACCCTAACCCTAACCCTAAACCCTAAACCTAAACCTAACCATAAATACTTACCCTTTAACCTAAACCCTAGCCCTAGCCCCTAAACCCTAGCCCTAACCCTACACCTAACCCTAACCGAGTAGATCGAGCACACCGTCGATCGTGTGATAATGGCTCTAGCTGCTGGTATATGTGCCAAAGGGTCCCAATCTTTGGTTCTCCATGTGTATATGTACTAAACAAACCTAAAATAATGAAAAGTTACATTGGTGCACCCTCGCGCGGAGAAATCTAGGGGGTAGACCCGCCGGGGCACACGTTCCGTCGTTTTGGGGGAGGAGGGGGATAACGACCGCCGGAGCACCGGAACCCCACCAAACCTTGCATGTGGACCTATGATATGTGTCAAAGTGTGGTGCAAGGTCTAATGGTGCAAAAGTAGCTCCCCTAAACCCTAAACCCTAAACCGGGGAGGCTTCGAGCCCTAAACCCCTCTAAATCCCTAAACCACGACGCCGGAGCCGCAGAACCATGCATCATAAACCCTAACCCTAACCCTAAACCCTAAACCTAAACCTAACCATAAATACTTACCCTTTAACCTAAACCCTAGCCCTAGCCCCTAAACCCTAGCCCTAACCCTACACCTAACCCTAACCAAGAGACCGTGCACACCGTCGATCGTGTGATAATGGCTCTAGCTGCTGTATATGTGCCAAAGGGTCCCAATCTTTGGTTCTCCATGTGTATATGTACTAAACAAACCTAAAAGAATCAAAAGTTACATTGGTGCACCCTCGCGCGGAGAAATCTAGGGGGGTAGACCCGCCGGGGCACACGTTCCGCTGTTTTGGGGGGAGGAGGGGGATAACGACCGCCGGAGCACCGGAACCCCACCAAACCTTGCATGTGGACCTATGATATGTGTCAAAGTGTGCTGCTAGGTGTAATGGTGCAAAAGTAGCTCCCCTAAACCCTAAACCCTAAACTGGGGAGGCTTCGAGCCCTAAACCCCTCTAAATCCCTAAACCACGACGCCGGAGCTGCGAAGCATGCATCATAAACCCTAACCCTAACCCTAAACCCTAAACCTAAACCTAACAATAAATACTTACCCTTTAACCTAAACCCTAGCCCTAGCCCCTAAACCCTAGCCCTAACCCTACACCTAACCCTAACCAGTAGACCAGGCACACCGTCGATCGTGTGATAATGGCTCTAGCTGCTGGTATATGTGCCAAAGGGTCCCAATCTTTGGTTCTCCATGTGTATATGTACTAAACAAACATAAAGGAATGAAAAGTTACATTGGTGCACCCTCGCGCGGAGAAATCTAGGGGGTAGACCCGCCGGGGCACACGTTCCGCTGTTTTGGGGGAGGAGGGGGATAACGACCGCCGGAGCACCGGAACCCCACCAAACCTTGCATGTGGACCTATTCTATGTGTCAAAGTGTGATGCAAGGTGTGATTCACAAAATGGTGCATGGCATGGATCCCCGGTCCGACATTCCTCACCTTCGGGCGATAACACTTAACGGATTCCCGGACGTGTACGTCGAAGTGTCCCGCCGCGGGTATATCGGGGGCTAGACTGTGCCAAAGGGTGCCACACATGGTTTTCCATATGTCCATGGACTAAACAAACCTAAACCTATGAAAAGTTACATTGGTGCACCCTGCGCGGAGAAATCTAGGGGGTAGACCCGCCGGGGCACACGTTCCCGCTCGTTTTGGGGGAGGAGGGGGATAACGACCGCCGGAGCACCGGAACCCCACCAAACCTTGCATGTGGACCTATGATATGTGTCAAAGTGTGGTGCAAGGTCTAATGGTGCAAAAGTAGCTCCCCTAAACCCTAAACCCTAAACTCGGGAGGCTTCGAGCCCTAAACCCCTCTAAATCCCTAAACCACGACGCCGGAGCTGCGAGAACCATGCATCATAAACCCTAACCCTAACCCTAAACCCTAAACCTATACCTAACCATAAATACTTACCCTTTAACCTAAACCCTAGCCCTAGCCCCTAAACCCTAGCCCTAACCCTACACCTAACCCTAACCAAGAGACCGAGCACACCGTCGATCGTGTGATAATGGCTCTAGCTGGCTGGTATATGTGCCAAAGGGTCCCAATCTTTGGTTCTCCATGTGTATATGTACTAAACAAACCTAAAAGAATGAAAAGTTACATTGGTGCACCCTTGCGCGGAGAAATCTAGGGGGGTAGACCCGCCGGGGCACACGTTCCGCTGTTTTGGGGGAGGAGGGGGATAACGACCGCCGGAGCACCGGAACCCCACCAAACCTTGCATGTGGACCTATTCTATGTTTCAAAGTGTGATGCTAGGTGTAATTCACCAAATGGTGCATGGCATGGATCCCCGGTCCGACATTCCTCACCTTCGGGCGATAACACTTAACGGATTCCCGGACGTGTACGGTGAAGTGTCCCGCCGCGGGTATATCGGGGGCTAGACTGTGCCAAAGGGTACCACACATGGTTTTCCATATGTCCATGGACTAAACAAACCTAAAACTATGAAAAGGTATATTGGTGGAACGTCGCGTGGAGAAATCTAGGGGGTAGACCCGCCGTCCCGCTGTTTTGGGGGGAGGAGGGGGACGGCCGCCGAGCACCGGAACCCCGATATATGTGGGGGATGAGCATGGAGACTAATTTTGTATTTCACATAGTGTAATAAATAGTCATCAAAAAGAAAAACTAATTAACAAAATAAATATAAGTAGTAGATGAAATAAAATAGTTAGAAAAACAAAAAAAATGTAGATTGGCGCACGGCAAAGGGAGAAGCGCACGGCAAAGGACCTTTTGCCGTGCAACTTGTCTGTCTGCACGGCAAAGTTTGGCTGCACGGCAGTGCCCAGGCCTTTGCCGTGCGCTCTTTCTTTGCCGTGCGGCTTGCGGTGGTCTTTGCCGTCCGAAAATCTTTGCCGTGCGCTGCTCCCATTCTTTGCCGTGAGAAATTTCTTTGCCGTGCGCCATATCTTTCTTTGCCGTGATACGTTTCTTTGCCGTGCGCTGCGCTCATACTTTGCCGTGCATTTTTTCGTTGCCGTGCGCTCTTCTTGCTACGCACGGCAAAGAAATCTTTGCCGTGCGGCAGCTCACGGCAAAGTTTGGCTGCACGGCAGCGCCTGATTTTCCCGTAGTGACCGTACAGGTACTATACCATTCAAGCAGAATACATAGTTATGGGAACAATTTACCTTAGGAGCGCTTTCCAGGAGAATGAAGTACATCTGTAACTTTTGAAGACATAAATATGCAGTACGTACGGAGGGAGAGAGAGAGAGCATGGCGGGCTTCAGCGGCTGTTATCGATCGGAACGCAGCGAAGACCGTCGGTCTCGGCGGCGGCCTCCATTCGCGAGCGGGGAGGCACGAGGCGAAGCGATCCATCTAGATTGCGTATCCGATGATGCGTGGCAGTAGCATACCGGAGCGCGAGCAACTGGCAGGTGACGGCAGCGTCCAATCGATCTCATCCGTGTGAGAGTTGGTCGGCGAATCTCGTGGAGACGGCACCATAGGGAACGAAATCTGCCTCAAGACCTTCGCGAGGAGGAAGGAAGTGTCCATCAGAAAAGAAAGGGGACGTGTGAGGCAGTTAATTTGCTTGATTTTCGGATCTAAACAGGATGGGTGGGGCATTCGTGTGGTCACGGAAATTAATCTTCGGGGTGGGGAGAAGAAGTTATTCTGGAGCGTTAGATCAACTCCGATGGATGGCTGAGATTTAATTTTCCAACGGCACTTCGTGCCTTTATAAGTAGTAGAGATGGATGATGCGGTGCAGTCTGACTCGCTCAAACTTTGGGAGTACGGAGTGCAACAGTAGATACATGGCTATTGCACCTACAGTTCTATACATGCCGCGCTCTGGCCGGATAGCTGCATAAAATACGTTTGGGTTGGAAAAACGTTCACGGGTCTCAAATTTAAACCATTTCGATTTTGAACATTTTTTTCAAGTTTGAACTTCTTGAGATTTGACTGTTCTCGAATTTGAACATTTTCAAATTTTAAATTTGTTTTATCTGAAAATATTCCTTTAATATTTTCGAATTTTAATATTTTTCAAATTTGAACATGTTTTCAGCTTTGAAGATTATTAGATTAGATTTTTTTTCTTGAACAAATTCAAATTCTAAACAAATTAAAAATCTAAACAAATTTTAAAGTGCTAACGACTAAAAAACAATGATAACATACGGAAAATTAAAATACGAAAAACAAAAAGGCAGGAAGCAAAAAGGCTAAAGGACCAAGTCGTTCGGAAAAAAGTTCATGGTTCTAAGAATTTTCAAGGCCAAAAATATTATTTCACAATATTCAAAAGTATGTCCGTGGTTTGAAAAATGTGGGCTCGATTTTAAAAAATGTTCACTCGGTTTTAAAAAAGTTCAAAAAATATTTTGCGACATATTTATAAAGCATAGAAACTATACAAACATGTTCTAGAAACCTAGACTACTTGCTGCCCGACGGCCCGGCCCCGTTGTTGCGTCCCTCCCTCATCTGCTTCTACACCGCCTGCCGTGCGGCCGCTAGGGCTCGGTGCGCCGTCGCGTCCTCTAGCAGCCACAGCCGTAGCCGCTCGTTTGCGGCGTCATCGGCATTCTTGAGCGTCTCGAAGGAGTCGACTAACGCCCTCTGTTCCGCCGCCTTCTCCTCCGGGGTAGGCGCACCATGGTCATCAGAAGACCATGAGATGTCGAAGTCGTCGTCCTCTGCGGCTGCGGCGGCCGCCACCCTGTGGCGTTCCATCTCGACGTCGCCCGCTGCGGCTGCAGCCGCCCGCTCCTCCTCTGCTTCCTTCTTCGCGTCAGCCAGGAATTTGGCGTCCCTGACCGGGTCAAGGAGGTCTCCGGTGTTGTCATCATCGTCGAACTCCTCGTCGGAGCTCGAGGCCAGGGGCGGTGGAGGTGGAGGTGGAGGCGCGGCAGCCTGGCCGCGGCCGGCGCTGCTCATGGTGGCAAAGGTGGAGGTTGAGTGGCAGCGACACTACGGTGGAGGTTGTGCGGCAGCTAGGGTTTAGTGTGGGAGGAGATGAGATGTCTGCGCCCCTGTTTATATAGGTCGGGGGCAAGCAACGGCCGCGGCACGCGTGGCATCGCCATTACTTCGTGCGCAGAGGTAGGCGACGGCCGCGAGCCACGCGAGGCATCGCCATTACGCGGCCGCAGACTGCCGACAGCCTGGTCACTATGCGTCGCTCCGCTGAAGCGTGTAACAGACGTATATTCGGCTCAGGTTTGCATCGCTGTTACTATGCGTCGTCCCGCTGAAGCGTATACCAGACACATTTTCGGTCCGGTCGAACGGTCACCCGTTGGAGATGTCCTAAATCACCAGATTTTTATCTCACGAACTACAGTTTACAGCTGACCGGAAGATGTGCATGCTCCTCTCTTCTGGACATCAGTATTTGTAGTGCTAATGATTCAGCTTACGAACGGTAAGCGAGGAAAAAAAACGGAACGGTAAACGAGCGAGCTAGGCTTGCGAGCGGCGAAGCTGCAAACGCTGCCATGCTACAGCGGCGCGCGCGGAGCCGCAAAACTCGCGGCTAAAACGCGGCTCATACCGCCTAATCATTGCGGCATGTGCGGCGCGTACGCAGGCTCCTGCGGTGCGTCCCGCTTGCACCGTGAGGTGTAGACGTCACTACGGTGGGAGACGAGAGCGAGGCTGGTGTACAGCCCACGTCCCTCACCGGCTGTGAAACCTGCAGGGTTGATGAAGTAGGCGCCGACGCACACGACACCTTGGCGTAACTCTGAGAGACCGGACCAGGTGACAGGACAAAGGTTGTAGTAGAGTCCGCCACCCTGGTGGTCTCCAGAACCGGCTCGAGGACAGCCCGGCCTGTCCAGCTGCTGGGCGACGTGGTCGGTGACCCGTCCGCCCGCAACACAGACACCACTTGGTCGTCGGTAGCTGGCTGATGCACGCTGGTCCCCTCCGTTGCCGCGTGTGCCGGTGCACGCTCCTCCCAGCCTCCACCGGCACTGCCGGCTGCTGCCCCGCAGCAGAAGGGCCAACCCAGGTCTCCTTCGGCAACTCCACGTGAAAGCCTGGGTCGAGGACAGCACCTGCAGCAACGCTAGCTGTCTCGCGTGGAACTGGCGAAAGACGAGCTGAGTCGGATGCCGCGTGCTGCAGTACTCCCGTACGCACAGCCGCAACATATCCAACATCACCGGTGGAAGGAGCAGCGACCAGCCCCGGAGAGATTAAGCGTGCTCTGTTAACAATCTCCACAGCTTTTGGAGTCCTTGGATTTGGGTTAAAAGGAGTGACCGCATAGACAACACCCAAACCATCCACGGGACTACACAAAACAGACTTCCCAGAAGTAGTAGAAGAATTAAGAGAGTTGGAAAAGTCCACGTCCATGTTACTCGAAAGAGAGCCAGCTTGGCTAGAAGACCCAGGATTGATATCAGTGGGCTTATCATGTCCTGTACCATCATTTCCTGGATCATTACCCTTATGCCGCCAGAAGTACGGAACAAAACCAGTGTCCGGTACAAAGTCCGGTTGCTCTTGACGGAATAAAAAGTCATAGACCTTGAAGTCTACCGCGACTGTCACACCAAGACAATGTCGGCCCTGGGTATCAACTCTATTCTGTAGATTTTTTGGATCCATCATAGCTACACGAACGCGAACCACTCCACGACTCCGTAAAGTAACAAGGTCCACATCAACTGGGGTACCAACAAGTGAAGCCACGGCCCATAAACCAAGGAAATGACGGACTGTGTGAGGAACCCCATCGACATGCACCCAAACCTTCTGGAGCTCAAGTTTGTGAGGAACATCCTGAATCTGCCAAGAGGTGATAGACATCTGGGATGTAGAAGAAGGAATCCCCATTTGCATTCCGTCCATTCTACTAAGGTCCTCGGCAGAAGGAAAGCCAACCAAAAAAAGCATCCGAGCCATGAGGGATGGCCTCCCACTTCCACTGCGAACTTAAGTGACAAATTCTTGCCAGAAGATTCTCGATAGCGACAGCCGGCAATGGATCTCCAACAATTTTTATGAGAGCAGTAGGAGAACCTTTAGGAGCAAGATGTGCTTTGAAAGCACTCCCCGGAAGCTGAAGGAAGAGAGAATCCTCACAACCAGAACCTGCAACAAAGGACAGCTGCCTCGGCATCTTCGGGGTCGGACAATGGACCGTAGGATGAGCTCCATTATCACATACAAGACAATAATGCTGCAACTTACACTCCTTCGTAGCATGAGTGTCAACAGCACACTTCCAGCACTTGACTACTTTTTAGCTAAATCAGCATCAGCATCAGCGGACACCTCGGACTGAACAGCAGGAGCAACAGGACTCACGGTCGAAGGACCTGCAACAGTCGACAAGGCGTCTCCGGAGGCGATTGCAGAGTTGTGCATGAAAGGCATCTGCGGCTGCGGGAAGGCGGCCTGAATAGGTACTGGAATAGAACCCTGCGGACCGGTAGCACCTTGCTGCCCATTCTTCTTCTTCTTCTTCTTCCGCTTCGGCTTTACGGCATTTGCCACTTGGGAGGAATTCCCCGACGTCTGCTGTTGGAATTGCGGGAAGAAGGGCTGCTGGTACTGCCTGGGCGGCGGCATGAAGCCCGTCGGTGGGAAGAATGCCGGTGGTTGCTGGTACCCCACCGGAGTCTGCTGGAAAGCCGGTGGCATGTATGCCGGCGGCCTGATACGTCTCCGACGTATCGATAATTTCTTATGTTCCATGCCACATTATTGATGTTATCTACATGTTTTATGCACACTTTATGTCATATTCGTGCATTTTCTGGAACTAACCTATTAACAAGATGCCGAAGTGCCGCTTGTCGTTTTCGCTGTTTTTGGTTTCGTAAATCCTAGTAAGGAAATATTCTCGAATTGGACGAAATCAACGCCCAGGGGCCTATTTTTCCACGAAGCTTCCGAAGTCCGAAGACGAAACGAAGAGGGGCCACGAGGCAGCCGGAGCATAGGGCGGCGCGGCCCCCGCCCGGCCGCGCCGGCCTATGGTCCGGGCCCCTCGCGCCGCCTCTTGACCTACCCTTCCGCCTACTTAAAGCCTCCGTGACGAAACCCCCGCATCGAGAGCCACGATACGGAAAACCTTCCGCAGACGCCGCCAACGCCGATCCCATCTCGGGGGATCCAGAGATCGCCCTCCGGCACCCTCGCCGGAGAGGGGAATCATCTCCCGGAGGACTCTACGCCGCCATGGTCGCCTCCGGTGTGATGTGTGAGTAGTCTACCCCTGGACTATGGGTCCATAGCCGTAGCTAGATGGTTGTCTTCTCCCCATTGTGCTATCATTGTCGGATCTTGTGAGCTGCCTAACATGATCAAGATCATCTATCTGTAATTCTATATGTTGCGTTTGTTGGGATCCGATGAATAGAGAATACTTGTTATGTTGATTATCAAAGTTATATCTATGTGTTGTTTATGATCTTGCATGCTCTCCGTTACTAGTAGATGCTCCGGCCAAGTAGATGCTTGTAACTCCAAGAGGGAGTATTTATGCTCGATAGTGGGTTCATGCCTGCATTGACACCGGGACGAGTGACGGAAAGTTCTAAGCTTGTGTTGTGCTTGTTGCCACTAGGGATAAAACATTGATGCTATGTCTAAGGATGTAGTTGTTGATTACATTACGCACCATACTTAATGCAATTGTCTGTTGCTTTGCAACTTAATACTGGAGGGGGTTCGGATGATAACCTGAAGGTGGACTTTTTAGGCATAGATGCAGTTGGATGGCGGTCTATGTACTTTGTCGTAATGCCCAATTAAATCTCACTATACTCATCATGATATGTATGTGCATGGTCATGTCCTCTTTATTTGTCAATTGCCCAACTGTAATTTGTTCACCCAACATGCTGTTTGTCTTATGGGAGAGACACCTCTAGTGAACTGTGGACCCCGGTCCAATTCTCTATATTGAAATACAATCTACTGCAATACTGTTCTACTATTTTCTGCAAACAATCATCTTCCACACAATACGGTTAATCCTTTGTTACAGCAAGCCGGTGAGATTGACAACCTCACTGTTTCGTTGGGGCAAAGTACTTTGGTTGTGTTGTGCGGGTTCCACGTTGGCGCCGGAATCCCTGGTGTTGCGCCGCACTACATCCCGCCGCCATCAACCTTCAACGTGCTTCTTGGCTCCTCCTGGTTCGATAAACCTTGGTTTCTTTCTTAGGGAAAACTTGCTGCTGTGCGCATCATACCTTCCTCTTGGGGTTTCCAACGAACGTGTGAGTTACACGCCATCAAGCTCTTTTTCTGGCGCCGTTGCCGGGGAGATCAAGACACGCTGCAAGGGGAGTCTCCACTTCTCAATCTCTTTACTTTGTTTTTGTCTTGCTTAGTTTTATTTACTACTTTGTTTGCTGCACTAAATCAAAATACAAAAAAAAATTAGTTGCTAGTTTTACTTTACTTGCTATCTTGTTTGCTATATAAAAAACACAAAAAAAAATTAGTTACTTGCATTTACTTTACTTATTTCATCATGTTTCCTTTTAATTTTACTACAAAAGACATACCGGTAGGACATGGGTCTATAGTTGGGAGAAATAATATAGAAGAATTTTTCAATCATGTTAGTACCATTGAAAATTTTGAAGATAGACACTTGGTAGACCTTGCGCCTACTTATGAAATTGCTGCTGCGCATTTAGTTCGCCTGTTGGAAACTAAATTTGTTAATCTTAATCCTATAATCCAACATATGTTTCTCACACTTGGTGATATGGAAGAAGGGGAAAAGAAAGATTTTGTTTTAGAAACCCTTCTTAGAGAATTTGGTGGTCTAGCGAGAGAGGCTAGAAAGGTCTTTGCTAAATTTAATATGCTTGGTTCACATACTAATTTTGTTAGTCTCCTTGAAAAGATGGACATGGATAGAATAAGATACACTAATAATATTGATGATGGAGGGGAGATCAAAGCACCAATACCATGTAAACTCCTAGCTATGAACGATGCACTAGAAAATAACTATGCTTGGCTTGTTCCTGAAAATTTGTTTGATGAGAGTAGCACGCCTAAGACTAATGAAAAGGGAGATGCTAAAACTTATGTATCTAATATACTATGCCTGGTTGAGAAAACTCCGCACCCCGCTGAGAATGTACCACCCTTCGATAATACTTGATACACACTTTCTGCGCCTAGCTGAAAGGCGTTAAAGAAAAGCGCTTATGGGAGACAACCCATGTTTTTACCTACAGTACTTTGTTTTTATTTTGTGTCTTGGAAGTTGTTTACTACTGTAGCAACCCCTCCTTAACTTAGTTTTGTGTTTTGTTGTGCCAAGTAAAGCCGTTGATAGAAAAGTTCATACTAGATTTGGATTACTGCGCAGAAACAGATTTGTTTGCTGTCACGAATCTGGGCTGTTTTCCCCTGTAGGTAACTCAGAAAATTATGCCAATTTACGTGAGTGATCCTCAGATATGTACGCAACTTTCATTCAATTTGAGCATTTTCATTTGAGCAAGTCTGGTGCCATTTTAAAATTCGTCAATACGAACTGTTCTGTTTTGACAGATTCTGTCTTTTATTTCGCATTGCCTCTTTTGCTATGTTGGATGAATTTCTTTGATCCATTAATGTCCAGTAGCTTTATGCAATGTCCAGAAGTGTTAAGAATGATTGTGTCACCTCTGAATATGTTAATTTTTATTGTGCACTAACCCTCTAATGAGTTGTTTCGAGTTTGGTGTGGAGGAAGTTTTCAAGGATCAAGAGAGGAGTATGATGCAACATGATCAAGGAGAGTGAAAGCTCTAAGCTTGGGGATGCCCCGGTGGTTCACCCCTGCATATATCAAGAAGACTCAAGCGTCTAAGCTTGGGGATGCCCAAGGCATCCCCTTCTTCATCGACAACATTATCAGGTTCCTCCCCTGAAACTATATTTTTATTCCATCACATCTTATGTGTTTTTCTTGGAGCGTCGGTTTGTTTTTGTTTTTGTTTTGTTTAAATAAAATGGATCCTAGCATTCACCTTATGGGAGAGAGACACGCTCCGCTGTAGCATATGGACAAGTATGTCCTTGGTTTCTACTCATAGTATTCATGGCGAAGTTTCTTCTTCGTTAAATTGTTATATGGTTGGAATTGGAAAATGATACATGTAGTAATTGCTATTAATGTCTTGGGTAATGTGATACTTGGCAATTATTGTGCTCATGTTTAAGCTCTTGCATCATATGCTTTTCACCCATTAATGAAGAAATACATAGAGCATGCTAAAATTTGGTTTGCATATTTGGTTTCTCTAAGGTCTAGATAATTTCTAGTATTGAGTTTGAACAACAAGGAAGACGGTGTAGAGTCTTATAATGTTTTCAATATGTCTTTTATGTGAGTTTTGCTGCACCGGTTCATCCTTGTGTTTGTTTCAAATAAGCCTTGCTAGCCTAAACCTTGTATCGAGAGGGAATACTTCTCATGCATCCAAAATACTTGAGCCAACCACTATGCCATTTGTGTCCACCATACCTACCTACTACATGGTATTTTCCGCCATTCCAAAGTAAATTGCTTGAGTGCTACCTTTAAAATTCCATCATTCACCTTTGCAATATATAGCTCATGGGACAAATAGCTTAAAAACTATTGTGGTATTGAATATGTAATTATGCACTTTATCTCTTATTAAGTTGCTTGTTGTGCGATAACCATGTTCACTGGGGACGCCATCAACTACTCTTTGTTGAATTTCATGTGAGTTGCTATGCATGTCCGTCTTGTCCGAAGTAAGAGAGATCTACCACCTTATGGTTAAGCATGCATATTGTTAGAGAAGAACATTGGGCCGCTAACTAAAGCCATGATCCATGGTGGAAGTTTCAGTTTTGGACATATATCCTCAATCTCAAATGAGAAAATTATTAATTGTTGTCACATGCTTATGCATAAAAGAGGAGTCCATTATCTGTTGTCTATGTTGTCCCGGTATGGATGTCTAAGTTGAAGAATAATCAATAGCGAGAAATCCAATGCGAGCTTTCTCCTTAGACCTTTGTACAAGGCGGCATAGAGGTACCCCTTTGTGACACTTGGTCAAAACATGTGCATTGTGATGATCCGGTAGTCCAAGCTAATTAGGACAAGGTGCGGGCACTATTAGTACACTATGCATGAGGCTTGCAACTTATAAGATATAATTTACATGATGCATATGCTTTATTACTACCGTTGACAAAATTGTTTCATGTTTTCAAAATCAAAGCTCTAGCACAAATATAGCAATCGATGCTTTTCCTCTATGGAGGACAATTCTTTTACTTTCAATGTTGAGTCGGTTCACCTATTTCTCTCCACCTCAAGAAGCAAACACTTGTGTGAACTGTGCATTGATTCCTACATACTTGCTTATTGCACTTATTATATTACTCTATGTTGACAATATCCATGAGATATACATGTTACAAGTTGAAAGCAACCGCTGAAACTTAATCTTCTTTTGTGTTGCTTCAATGCCTTTACTTTGAATTATTGCTTTATGAGTTAACTCTTATGCAAGACTTATTGATGCTTGTCTTGAAGTGCTATTCATGAAAAGTCTTTCCTTTATGATTCACTTGTTTACTCATGTCATATACATTGTTTTGATCGCTGCATTCACTACATATGCTTTACAAATAGTATGATCAAGATTATGATGGCATGTCACTCCAGAAATTATCTGTGTTATCGTTTTACCTGCTCGGGATGAGCAGAACTAAGCTTGGGGATGCTGATACGTCTCCGACGTATCGATAATTTCTTATGTTCCATGCCACATTATTGATGTTATCTACATGTTTTATGCACACTTTATGTCATATTCGTGCATTTTCTGGAGCTAACCTATTAACAAGATGCCGAAGTGCCGATTGCTTGTTTTCTCGCTGTTTTTGGTTTCAGAAATCCTAGTAACGAAATATTCTCGGAATCGGACGAAATCAACGCCCGGGGGCCTATTTTTCCACGAAGCTTCCGGAAGTCCGAAGACGAAACGAAGAGGGGCCACGAGGCAGCCGGAGCATAGGGCGGCGCGGCCCCCGCCCGGCCGCGCCGGCCTATGGTCCGGGCCCCTCGCGCCGCCTCTTGACCTACCCTTCCGCCTACTTAAAGCCTCCGTGACGAAACCCCCGGTACCGAGAGCCACGATACGGAAAACCTTCCGGAGACGCCGCCAACGCCGATCCCATCTCGGGGGATCCGAGGAGATCGCCTCCGGCACCCTGCCGGAGAGGGGAATCATCTCCCGGAGGACTCTACGCCGCCATGGTCGCCTCCGGTGTGATGTGTGAGTAGTCTACCCCTGGACTATGGGTCCATAGCCGTAGCTAGATGGTTGTCTTCTCCCCATTGTGCTATCATTGTCGGATCTTGTGAGCTGCCTAACATGATCAAGATCATCTATCTCGTAATTCTATATGTTGCGTTTGTTGGGATCCGATGAATAGAGAATACTTGTTATGTTGATTATCAAAGTTATATCTATGTGTTGTTTATGATCTTGCATGCTCTCCGTTACTAGTAGATGCTCCGGCCAAGTAGATGCTTGTAACTCCAAGAGGGAGTATTTATGCTCGATAGTGGGTTCATGCCCGCATTGACACCGGGACAAGTGACGGAAAGTTCTAAGCTTGTGTTGTGTTGTTGCCACTAGGGATAAAACATTGATGCTATGTCTAAGGATGTAGTTGTTGATTACATTACGCACCATACTTAATGCAATTGTCTCGTTGCTTTGCAACTTAATACTGGAGGGGTTCGGATGATAACTCGAAGGTGGACTTTTTAGGCATAGATGCGGTTGGATGGCGGTCTATGTACTTTGTCGTAATGCCCAATTAAATCTCACTATACTCATCATGATATGTATGTGCATGGTCATGCCCTCTTTATTTGTCAATTGCCCAAGCTGTAATTTGTTCACCCAACATGCTGTTTGTCTTATGGGAGAGACACCTCTAGTGAACTATGGACCCCGGTCCAATTCTCTATACTTGAAATACAATCTCTTGCAATACTTGTTCTACTATTTTCTGCAAACAATCATCTTCCACACAATACGGTTAATCCTTTGTTACAGCAAGCCGGTGAGATTGACAACCTCACTGTTTCGTTGGGGCAAAGTACTTTGGTTGTGTTGTGCGGGTTCCACGTTGGCGCCGGAATCCCTGGTGTTGCGCCGCACTACATCCCGCCGCCATCAACCTTCAACGTGCTTCTTGGCTCCTCCTGGTTCGATAAACCTTGGTTTCTTTCTGAGGGAAAACTTGCTGCTGTGCGCATCATACCTTCCTCTTGGGGTTCCCAACGAACGTGTGAGTTACACGCCATCACGGCCCCGGCTGACAAGACGGAGGCTGCAGCGGAAGAACCGCCGACTGCCCGGCCCCAAACTGTGCCAGCAACTGCTGACCCGGTGCATACTGCCCTCCACCAGAAGCTTGGGGCGGCGGGCGTACAGGATTGGGCACCAAGGGCGGCTGCAGAGGTTGGCCTGATGCCGGAGGCCGGAGGTGCGGCACCTGGCCGGAGAAACCGGCCATGCCCGTGGGGCGCTGCCCAGCCATGGGATGCCGGGTCCCGAAGGCGACGACCGCCGCGAAGGATCGGCCCGAGACCGAAGGTGACGAGGTAGCGGACGAAGGCGACGAGGTCCAGGGAGCGAGAGGCGGGACTGGAGTCGCGGATCTTGGGTCGGACGAAACTTGAAGCGAAGGCGGCGGCGACAGGTGAGATCGAGGCGAAGACGTAGACGAGAGGATCGGCAAGTCAGCGCCAGGAATCCCCCTATTGTCGCAAACCGGGCTCCACAGCGAACGGAACCGAGGGACCAGATGATCCCAGCCGAAGCAATGGCCCAGCCCATCCGCATGCGTGAGATCTGCATGGCCGCGATCGACTCCGCTAACGTGCGCAGGAATCTCGCCTTGGTTAACGGTCGGCACGGGCTCCTTTTGAACCAACGCAGCCGCCGGCACACAGGCAACCAGCGATGGGTCGAAGAAATCGCCAAGAACAGGCGGTGGGGTGATCCGGCGGCGCGGTAGAGGTCCCCTCCACGAACCCACGTGCGGCGGCCGGGAGAGGGACAACCCGGTTGGCGACGACGATGTCGAACGGCGGCGAATCACTAAACCGGAGTCAGGTGTTGAAGTCCGGCCAGGAGACGTCGACGAACTGACCGCAACCGGCGACGAGCTCCGCGAAACGGTAGATGATCGTTGTTCCCAGAAACTCGACGCAGGTGTTGGGAACCCGATCTCTAACCAGAAATCCTAGACCAGCACGGCGCGCGCCTTCGGCGGCCGGCGTCCCGCCTCCGTCCAACCCTCGGCTTCCACGCCGCAGCACGCTTCCTTCCCCGGCGACTCATCCAGCGAGCCCAAGCACGCAAACCTCGAGCCCGCACTGGAGGAGCACGCCGGTGATAACAACTGGGATAGGCCACCAGGTACCAGCGTGAGACGACGGCGACGCCGCGACATCACTTAGGGGATCTCCACCCCTGGAAATGCTAGCGGCATTCGCACCACGTTTCGGTTTGTTACTTGTGGATAGCACGGTGGGTAATTTTTCTCCACTTTTCAGGGTACTTTTAAGTTGGACAACGAACAAAGATTAAACCCTTTTACTTTTATTATTAGGTATAGATATAGATTTTAAGTTGGACAACGACCAATGATGAAAACCTTTTGCTTTTATTATTATTATAGATATGTTTTTATCATCTATACTTATACTAGAAATCTCAACACATTTAGATCAAATAGCTGTAGAAATGATTAGTTCTTGGTTGAGAAACGTATGTTCTTTACTATTAAACCAGAAAGCGACCGTGGTACGTCCTAGCGTTTTTTCGTTTTCATATTTCTAGGAACGCCCGGAAAGAAAAAGAAAAACCAATCGATCACTCGCGAGAGGTCCGATCCACCCGCGCCGATGACCGGCGCTCTGTGCGCCTCCCGTCCGGTTACCCTACAGTCGCACGATGCCGGCGCGCCCCAATCAGAATTCCTTCCGACAGCCTCATCCCCTGCACAGAACGCGCGAGCGGGCGAAGAAGACGAGGTTGCGCTGTAACCGTGGAGCGAGGGGAGGGATGCTGCTTATGTGGCTGCCATGGACGCTGTGATGGACCTCTCCTCGAAGCCGCACAAGAGACCAAGGCCGAGGGAATCAAGTTATCAAGTAGGTGTGGTCATGCGGGTCAATTCGTGGCGGTGAGGGCCGTATTTCAGGAGAGGCAGTGGCTGTAGCTTAGCGGAGAGGACAAAGGCAAAGTTGATCCAGATGGTGCACCTATGCGTGCTATATGCACACACAGTTGTGTGATGGGACCAGAGCTACACATCAAAGAAAAAAATGTTGGAAGGTGTGTGCGTCAGTCATTGTAATGGACATCAACCGTCCTGCAGTTTCAGGTGTACTCCATATACCGTATGAGAGTGTATATTAAAATATTGTTTAATTATTTCGTATTACAAATAATTAGAGGTAGTCTATCTGAAATATTATGTCATATCTAAAACTAAAAAGAATATTGTTTTGATAAAAGTAAATATGATATAATGTTACCTATGCAAGGAAAAAAACAACCATTACAACCGTTACAACGCATGGAAACTTATGTGTGAAATATAAACAGTAAAAGAAATTAAAAAATGCAACTCAACTTCACATCCCCGTATGAATCAGATCAGGACTTAGTCATGCGAACCCGACTGGTTGATGGATCGGATCAGTATAAATAGGAGTACCGTGATGCCTCTCGAATCTCGATCGGGATAAAATATTGTTCAGCCCGATAAGGATAAAATATTTTCATAATTTTTTGGTTATTCAACTTTTCCGCAACAATGATTCATCATTTGTTGATCCGTTGCAACGCACGGGTATTGTGCTAGTAAACTAATAAGGTTTCGTCCATAATAATTAAAAAACGAACTAACAGGGTCGGAACCCCCATTGTATTAAATGAAGCTAGTAGAGTGGCGAGCTGAACGCTAGCTGCCTAGTACACCATCGCATGGACAAATACCTCGTTCTCGTAAGTGTGACGATCTTATTGCGCAAGGGGCCGCCGGCGTTCATCATGGCGATCCCGTCAGCCGTAGTGGACTGCCGAGTAATCTTGAGGTTGTCAGTGACCGTGTAAACGCAATTTGCCACAAATCCACTGCGGAGCGTGCCGGCCAGCAGGGCGTCCCTGGCAGCCCTGGCATCACGGTGGCAGATGTAGCTGTCGGGGAGCGTCTCGACGCTCGCGTACAGGTTTCCAAGGCAGCCTACCATGGGGACATGGGGTGCCTGATGAAGTGGAAGTCGGCAGCGTCCTTCTCGGCCTCAGCGTGCACCACGCTCTCAGTCACTGACTGCTCTCTGCCACCAACAGCATCAGGCTCCGCCTGCTTGAGGTGGAATAAGATCTACCCCTGGGATGGACGATCATAGAGGTAGAGGAGGCCATGATGCCGCATGAGGAAGCAACTACCAAGTGAGGAGATACGGACAGCTTCGACAGTTGGTGTGTATTTATAGTAGAGTAAGGGCATCTCCAACCGGCCGACCCAAACGGATGCGCTGGGCTATCCGTTTTGGGCCGTTTGCGTGGCCGCCCGGACACGCGGACAGCGCCCCGCGTCCGCGTGTCCGTTTGGGTCGCAGGCGGCGCTCAACGCGGCGACCCAAAGAGACGCCACGTGGTTCGTCTTCGTTGCGCGGCGCTGCGCCATGGCAGGCCTCGACGGGACAGCCATGGTGGGCGGTGGAACGCGCGGGAAAGATCCCGCGCGTGCGAAAACGCCATTGGCTACAAAAGACTGCGGCGGTCTCACACAGACCGCATCACCGTTCTCTTCCCCTCAACCTTCTCCGGCGCCATGCCGCGCACCCTGCAGGCCACGTGGGCCAAGCTCTCCCTCGCCGCCCGAGCCAGGTTCCCGCGGACGGAGGAGGAGGAGCGCGCGGACTCTCGGTGGGTCGCCGACGACGAGGCGCTCCGCGTCGCTGCCGAGGCGGCGGCAAAGAAGGCAGGCGACGCCGAGATGGTGGAGGCGGCCGCGGACGGCTGGCACGAGACCGCGGACGGCTGGTACGAGGCCGCGGAGGAGGGGGCGGCCGCCGCGGAGGAGGGGGCGGCCGCCGCGGAGGAGCCCGTCGACGAGGAGGACCTCGCGCTAGCGAATATCAACGCCGCCATCGAAGAGCGTCTCGCCGATCTCACGCGCGTGACGAAGGAGCACGACCTGGCGGGCCGGCCGCCGCCGATTAGGCGACCTCCTCGGCCAGAAGAACGAGCTGATCGCTATGCGAGCAGCCTGTAATATCCCAGGTTTAGAGGCAATAAAATGAGAGAACACCAAAGTGTGCATTGCATTCATGCATAGAAAATCCGGGGAATTTTCGCGCTTCAAATAAAAACTTACCACAGTAACCGAAGTTTCACTTGACTTGCTGGAATTGAAGTAGATCATTAAGTTAAGCGCTATAAACTTCACTGTGATCTTTGCTAAAACCTTGTTTTGGATAGAGATGATTTGATTTATGGGCTAGATCAAATAGAATTAGTTTTACAACAAACAACACCTTAAGTAAGGATCCACTACAAGATTTTATAAAAGATCTCCACATGGCATTCCTTACAACAACACATTCTTTAAGAATCAAATCCTAACTTAATAATACTTAAAAGTTAGCAACTACCTTTGTGTGTAATTTAATTCACTTCTAAATAAGGTAAACTACAGGGTTTAAAATGCATAAAAGCCACACATTCTTATTTAAATCATAACTTATTAAGTATATGGAATATCATAAAACTAAATCCATTTACCTGACGATTTATAGTTCAAACTATTTGAATCAAACTGACTATGAGTATTTTGAAACTCATATGATCATGCCTTGGTAAAATCAAACACCAACTATCCAAATTTGAGGAATAACCTTCAACCTTGATCTTTTGATCAATATTATAATGTAAATCCAATCCAATATGACATAGTGACTCATCCACAATAATAAAACCATCCACAAGATATTTAGTAACAAATGCCACTTGGCTATCCAAAAATAAATCATATGAGAGGATAATGATCTTGCCACATAGGATGAAAATATCTAAATGACTTGCTTTCCAAGCTATGCCACCTCATGCTCAAAGGATTGCTATGGATGAGGGCATGACAACCAAGCACCTTAGTCATCTAACCAACACAAGAGTCACCACCTATGTGTCATGATGCTAGAGCTTGCCCAAGCCTATAAATAGAGCCACACCCTTCATCCATTTTCTCATCAAGTACCATGATACATGGGAACAAACACATAGAGCCACTCCATGTGAATTAGTTAGGATCAAGATGAAGAAGCTAGGAGGTGGAGGCAAACCACAAGATGTAGGTTTATCAGATTTCCTGAAGAACAAGCTACAGAAGATACCAAGGTAGAATTCCTAGGGAAACCATATATTTAGAGGATCATATCATCATCTCTTAAGTAGGACCTTAGGCTATTACAAGACATTTAGAAGTGAGAGAGATTATAGATGATAACCATAGCCATGTCTATCCTAGAGAATACTAGAGTAGTATTACATATTACTTGTTTAAACCAACCCTTAATCTTGTAGATGAGAGCCATGTTCCATTAGTGAAACATAACCAAAGCTTATGCTCATATTCTAATCCTAGTTGTGTATCACATTGGTGATCACTACTTAAACCCTAAACTACATTTGAATTCCAACCCATGGATTAATTTGGATTATAATAAGAACCCTGCCATACCTCATGCCTATTTTTACTTCAATTTAGTGAAGCTTATGCAAAACCCTAAACCTTTCATGTAGTATCCACCCCACCTAAAATATTATGTCCCCACTTGTGTATCATGGATCACAAATATAAACCAAGCCATCTATACTTAGGACTAAATACCTTTGGTGAGTGGAATGAAACCAATACCCTATTTTATTTTGCTTTCCAAGTACTTGCTTTGGGAACCAAATGAAATAGTAGTTTATAAAATAGAATCACCACAAGAGCAATTGAATTAACCATGAGGAATATAGGATTCATCTTAAATAATTTAAGTCAAAGCTGGATTGATGATTATAGAGGTTATATCACCACTCTTCTTAAACCCTAAGAAGTATCATACACATAAAATCATGAACCAATCACATTTCCTTTACCATTTGTTAAACCCTAGCCATAATTAATTTATATGTGAATAATCAATATGGTTAAGCACTTGCAAAATAGAATATGTTCACCATTCACATGTTCTCAATTTCAGATCTTTTAAAACAGAATTGATTCCTAAATTTAAAGTAATTGGATTGTACCCTAAAATTCATATCTATTTGCACTTTTAACTTGTGCCTCATAAGAACTAAAATTAATCAATTATAAAATGGTTGTTTAAACAACAAAACAATACAGTGAGTAACATTATCAAATTATTGTGATATTCAAATAATCTAGAACCTGCAAAAACAAAACAGAAATCAAATTTGAATTCAAACCAGAAAATAGAAAACAAATTCAAAACAGAAAATAAAACAGAAATAGAAAAGAGAGAGAGAGGGGCTTACCTGTCCACCGAAACAGGCCGAAGCAGCCCGCAAACAAAGTCGACCCACCACCACTTACCTTTTCGCTGCTGGCAGAAAACAAAAGAGGGCCGTCGTCTTCCTCCCCGGCATCGACAGCGCGGAGGGGGAGCTCGGCCACGTCTCCGGCCATGGATAGAGACGACCCGGGCGCCGCAGAAGGTTCCAGAACTCCACCCTATACTCCTCGCGTCCGAGCCTATCCAAAACCATCAAGATTCGCGCTCAGAACAAGCACCGACCTCGCTGTGCATCCCGGCCATCTCCGACGTCGAGTCGGCGTTGCCGACCACCATTTGCTCTATAAATAGGTCTAGAGCATCTCCAGGAAACCCTAGTACCTCGCCGCCCACCCATTCTCTCTCAGTAGCCCTCTATCTCTCGTGTTCTTCCACGCTTTGTCGCCGGCGTCGATGGTGAATATGGTGGTACAGGCCACCCCAGCCTCAGGCGCGTGATCAAGGAGGAGCGCCTGGCGCCGTAGATCATCTGTGAGGAAGGAATCGACCTGGATCTTCCTCAAGCCGACGAATTTCGCCGATCCCTTTTGCAGTACCTCGCCGGTAATGGCGAAATCGAGCTCGTCTCCGTCAGCAATCGTTCGTCGCCGACCACACCAGCAAGTTCACGGTGAGCTTGCGCATCGATAGAACTTACTTTCGCTTCCTGGAACCCTCTGTAGTCTATGTGTGCATCTTGGCCGGAGAGCACCGCCGCGGAGACGCTCGCCGGAGGTAGCTCCGGTGACCCTCTCACAAATCCATCGCCACCATCAGCCTTAGCATGTCAGGGGGAGTCGGAATATACCACTAGGTCGTCCTGGGGAGCACAAAAACGGCGGCGTCGTCGTCTGCGGGTCGCCGGCGTCTTACCGTCGATGTTGCCAGCGTGGCGGTGGGGTTCCCTGGCTCTGTTGACTGGTCGTTGCCCGCGTGGCAATGGACCCAGTCAACGGCCCCACTCGTCAGTGTCTGGAAGTAGAAATGAACCGGTACATCTAGTATTTCGTTTTATTTCAAATTCCAGTAAATGTCTGAAACTTTGCAAAATCATAGAAATTTCATTTCAACTCAGGAAAAGATAAATAATATATCAAAATGCTCACAAAAATAAAATCTATTCAAATAAAATATAAAACAAAAATGTGTGTCAAAATCAAAATTCATTTATTTTTAACCATATTAACCATGCTATTTCATTTATTTAAAATACCATTTGAATTCAACAAATTGTTAAGTGTAAAAAAATTAAATTTTAACTATTCAGTAACTAAGTAAAATGTTAGGATTAATCTTATTTACCATATTTGCATTAACTTAATTATTAGTGATAGTTCATAAACCTTAATTTGCAAATTACTAATTTCTACTTTCTTTAAATAATAATAAGTCAAGAAAATACTATAAAACCAATATTAATTTAGTAACTTAAATATTGTGAACTTAAATAATTTTAATTTCCAAGTTGTTACTTTTAAAAACCCTAGTAATAATTATTAAACCCTTATCTCTAAATTAAAACTAATTAGGAGTTACTCTAATTATTAAATCTTATGAAAATTAATAAAATGTCAAAACATCACTAATTTTGATTCAAAGTAATTAGTAATCACAACTCTATTTATCAATTATTATTTTAGGAGTTGTACCATAACTTAGAAACCCTAGTTTTAATTTAAGTAAGACATTGATCTCATTATTTCATGTGTTCATCCATAGTAGTTGCAAACCTAAAACCCTAAGGATTTAACCCATGTGATCATTACACTTTAGTAGTAACTCTAAAACCCTAGTTGCTTATCACATGTGATCATGTGAATTTCAACTTTACTTGTAGAACCTTGATAAGTAACCAATGAATGCATAATCATGATCCATCAACATAAAACCAATTCAGATGAGCTTGTCATTTCATGTACCTATTCTTAATTAAAACTTATATGATTCCCTAAGTGCCACCTAGATATAAACCCTAACTTGTTAATTGAATTAGTACTATTGATCCCTATTACTATATACCATACCATTAGGATCAACCTCAACCATCATAATTTAGTAGCACCATAATGATAACCCTAATACCAATCTTGTGTAGTAATGCACATCACATGCTCCTATTCCACTCAACCCTACTTAGGAAATGATAAGCCACTTAGCTTAGAAACCATTAGAGATTATTTAGTGAAGCAATTGTGAAACCATAGTAAGCCCTAATAGCTAATTTATAGAACCATCTTGATAACCATCCTTTGATATGATGCTTAGAACAAACCATAGCAATAAACCTACCAATACTTGCTATATAGAAACCCAATCCAAATTAAGAACCAACTAGTTCCTATTAGTGAAATTAAAGGAATCCAATAGTAAACCCTAGAAAGCCATAGCACCTATATATAGTAGTTCATATTCTTTTTTTAACCTGTTCTTCAAAAGTTATTCTTTTGAAATACAAATGTCAATCAAACCTTAGAAGCCCTATCCTTCTTTGAAATACTAAATGTTTCTTAAACAACATGTTCTTCAAAAGTTATTCTTTTGAAGTATTGTATAAGTAATCATCAACCATGATCTGTAGAACTTAAAATTGACAACTGTTCCTTACATATTATTCCATCACTATTATGTATGTGTATGATTGTTATGATGTCTAATATCACTTGGTTATGATGCTAATATAACCAAACCCTAATAAGAACCTTGTTTGAGAATCATTCTAAAAGTGCAACCAACCCTAAAGAAATCTTTACAACTCATACATCCTAAATCATCGAGGTTAGGTTACGCTCGGGATGATTGCATCTCATACTATGCATTATAGCATCTTTGCTAGTTCTTTAAACATTGTCCTTACCGGACGATGATGGTATTTCAGAATTTGGAGTTATCACGTATCGAAGCTTTTGCCTGCATAATCTTGCAGTCAAGAAAGGCAAGTTCATCGCTTGCTCATGTCATTTGATTATTTGTATCAAACTATATGCAAAGTACAATACTTATCACTCATGCATTGAAAAGCAAAGTATTATTTTACAATTATGAATATGACTATGTGGTGGGCAATGGAACCATGGTATGTGTTGATATGGTGGAGGTTCCATTGCATGGGTACTACTCATCTAGGATTAATTACCAATGCCGTTCAGTGATTCTAGCGCCGTACATATCGCGTTATCCATAAGATCTATAATGGCTCTGGGGAAGTCAGCTGTATCTTTTCCCTTCTGCACGCCAACGGATCTGTAGAGCCGGTGGGGTGTTGGAGACACTGCCGCAATAGGTTGGGATATCCTTTTAAATCCCCATCCATTAGTGATGATAAGATCTACGATCTATGATGGATTGTCCGGAGTACACCGTGAGTAAAGCCGTATTATCGGGAGAAGTCTACTGGGGTGTACGGTTGGACAAAAGGGTGGGTTTGCAGGGTCGCGGAGAAGGCGAGTGATTGGCTTGGATCTTATACTGGGCCTCACACCAAAGGAAGTGTGGACGGGGACATACTCTCGGCCGGCAACAAAGTTAAGATCTCTTGTGGGGTAAAGTAACGCACCTCTGCAGAGGGTATCAAGAATTGTGACTATCACTCCCTGTTCCGGGAAGGGAACTGCGAACGCGGCAGGAAAGGAACTCCACGAAGTTCTAGTCAACTCCGTGAAGACCGACGGGCATAGTTTTCGAGAATAAAATAAACCTTTTGAAGAAATGATTATGAAAACTTGCATTGGCCTATGACTTTCTGGTCTATGGCTGTAGCTAGTGCATGATACACATATTTCCTAATATGAACTTGCTGAGTACGCTCGTACTCATTCTATCTCGTTTGAACCCCCTTCTTAGATCAAGGCACCGAAGGAGAAACTAATGTGGAACTCGAAGACAAAGGAGTCAACTGCAACAAGATGAAGAATTGTGGTGACCCTGCATACCACTGCATGTTGTAGTATGCCAGTCGTTGATATAACATTCACGAAGTACCATTCCGCAAATATTACATCCCTCAGAGTAGTACAACAGAACATAGCAGGGTCCATAACTCATTCACTTATTATTACAACTATCATACACATGTCATCTTGGAGCTCCTCTTGGGTCCTAAGAGGAATACTCCCGGGTTCCGAGCGAACCCAACTTAACTTACAATATAAGGGTCTCATTAAGCTAAACATTTATTCCCTCGAGCAGCTAAATACTAAGAGTTCGGGCTGCTCGGTTACTACTACTATCGGATATCTCTAGGCTTGATCTCCTCCGGAAGCCTCCCCGGATCCGTAGACTATGAGATAGTCTACGCCTTCAACCCCTCCTGAGAGGTCTGGTTCCTCGTAGCCGATGATCTCGGCTCCTTCATTGTTGTTGTAGTCCTCCTCCAGATGATTCAGACAATCTAAGCATGGGATTTAAGAGTGGTATGAGTACGAGCGTACTCAACAAGTTCATTATAGATAAGAGGTGTTTAATGCACTAACTACGATATTAGACCGGAAAGTCTAATACCAATGCAAGTTTTTGTAAACATTTCTTCAAGAGATTGCTTTTATTTCAAAGAGCTATGTCCGTCGGCCTTCACCGATTTACTAGAACTTCATGGAGCTCCTTTCCGGCCGCGTACGCAGCTTCCTTGTCCCGAACAGGGAGTGACAGTCACGGTTCTTTACACTCGCAGAGGTGTGTTGCTTTACCCATAAGAGATCTTAACCTTGGTGCCAACCGGACAGCTTTCCCGTCCACACTTCCTTCGTGTGAGGCCCGAGTATAAGGTCTAGCCAATCATGTTCCTCCGCTACCTCGAACACCCACCCTTTGTTGCATGCCCCGACCCCGGGTCCTCGCCGGTCCCATTATTCCCGTAATTTCGGGGTGGACCCCGACCACGACGACGATCCGGGATCGAACCAAACTCCTTCGCCGGTAGCTGCAACCCATCATAGACCGCAATACCGTGGGGACTTAGAATGGGTTCCCCACCCACAAGTTGTTCCGCAAGCCGCAACCGCTACGGTATGCACTGCATAACCGTGGGGACTTAGAATGGGTTCCCCACCCACAAGTTGCTCCGCAAGATACAACTGCTACGGTAAGCGCATCCATTAATGAACGAGAGGTGGAAACACTTTTGACTACTCCGTCCCACTCCAGATCTTATGGTTAACACGGATATTACGGCACAAGAATCACTGGCGACATTTGTTGTTTAATCCTAGATGGATATAAACCCTTGCAATGGAACCTCCACCATATCAACACAATCCATGGTTCCATTGCCCACCACATAGTCATATTCATAGTTATGAAAATAGTGGTTTTGGTTTTTATGCAATAGTGATAAACATAGTACTTTGCAAGTAATTTGATAGAAATACTCAAATGGCATGAGCAAGTGATGAACTTGCCTGAACACTGCAAAGTTTTGCAGTTGGAAGGTGTGGACTGACCCTTGTCCTCTGGTTCTGAAAAATAGCATCATTGTCCGATAAGGGCAATGGTTAAAGAAGCAATTATGCATGATTCCATTTTTAGGGTTTGTTCCCCCCTTCCGATGTCGTTATTATTCATGTAAGAGGTTAATACTAAGAATAATTTGGGGATACTTGATTTAAAGTAAAATACAACCTTGAAATGTTGTCAAGGTGTTTTTAAAGTCCAAATGCATTAATGGACTTATTTTCATTATTGAAAATAATATGTGTGATTTAAATTATTATTTAAATCATCAAATTAAGACTTATTCTTAGTTGTCTTCAAATATTCTCTTTGATATTTTATTTAGATAGAGAATTTTATACTGATTAATTTTCATATTTTTACTTATTTTTTTAGAGCTGTATTTTATTTTATAAAATTCTTCGAAATTCTCATTTAAATGGGTATTTTGGAAATGTCCAAAATACCCCTCGGGCCCACCTGTCAGGCGGTCGAGCTGGTTAGGTTGCACCAGCCCAGTGGGCTCGGTCCAACCGACCCAGTCGCTTCATCGCCCCCCTCGCTCTCGAACCCTAATTCCCCTTTCGCTTCATCGCCCCCCTCGCTCTCGAACCCTAATTCCCCTTTCGCTTCATCGCCCCCCTCGCTCTCGAACCCTAATTCCCCTTTCGCTCTGGCGACGCGCGCGTCGCCGCTCCCTTCGCCGAATTGTTCCGGCCGACTCCGGCCATCGCCGCCGGCGAGATGCGGCGCATCCGATCCGCCGTTCGACGGCGCTCGGATCCACCGCGCCGATCCGTAGCTTCGCCGCTTCCTCGACGCGTCCCCATCGCCTCTGCTCGCCAGCCGTGATGTGCTGTGGCGAGTTCGTCGCCGCCGACGCTCCTGATGCCGAGGCCGTGTGCCTCGCTGTGCCTGCGCTGGAGCCTCCGCGCTTCGGCGACCGCCTGGCTTGGCCATGGCTTGGCGCTGCCGTGGCCAGGCTGTGCCGCCGTACCGCCATGGTGACGCCGTAGTGCTCCGCTCCAGGTTAGTACGCCTCCATCTTCTCCCTCTCTTCCTCCTCCTCTATGCCATGCTCTAGTTACTCGCCTGCCTCTCCTCATGGAGATGCTGGCACTGCCGTGCTGCTGTTGCTTCTGCGCCTCTGTGTGCCTTGCGCCAAGCCAGCCCTGGTGCTGTGCTAGCTGCTGCTATGCGTATGCTGCTGCTGTGCATTTGCCATGGATTCTGGTTGCTGCTGCTCTTCTACTTTGCTCTATGCACTACTGTTGTATGCTATATTCCTACTGTGGCCTTTCTGTGATTGTTCATGAACATCCAGTGATGCTCATGGCCTGCTGGTTGGCTCCTGTGATCATTATTGCTACTAGGATATCCTGTGTGTGCATAATCTTGTCCCTGGCTTGATCATTATGCATGATCCTTGTAGTATGCAAGTGCCAGTGTCTCTGTTCTTGATGCTATCTTCACCAATTGCTCAAGTGTATACATTTATGGTGTTCTGGCTTGGTTGCTGTGTGCAATTCTTGTAAATTTACAAGTGCCAGTACCCCAGTGTGCTCTTCTGTGTGCTATAATTTCATGATCATGCTCAATTGAGCATTGTTACTGACTTGGCAGCTCCATCCCTTGATGGAGTGCTTCTGGATACAATCATAAAAATGGTTTATGGGTTAGTCTGTGATTCAATTGTTGCTTATCTGTGGCTGTTTAATTCATAGAATTCATGTGGGATACCAGTGATTGATTCTAGCCTGCCATGGCATGCTTTAGCAAGCTCTGATGATCAAATGATCATCACTTGCTTGTTGCCTGTGCCTTTCTGGTGCTTCACCTGGTGTCTGTGTGACACTTATACTTGTGCTGGTGTGTGTAAATGCTTACTCAAGCATCATCAGATGCTTGCAGTGAACCATTGGTTCACTGGCAAGATGTTGGTGCTTTGGTTACTTATCTGTTTCATTTATCTGTAATTCCTTGCTTTACTAGATGGATAAATGATGTGAACTGTTTATCAGTAATGATCATATGGATGAATTTGATGTAGCTAGAGGGATGCCAACCACTGGTTGGGTACCCTAGCTCAAACTGAATCCTCCTGGATAATGATGTGATGCTTTGGTGAATTTCCTATGTGGTTGGGTAGCTGTTGTGACCCTAGCAGGCTCTGTCTGCTTAGAAATGGTTGCTCCTACCTCATGGATGCTTCTGTGCACTAATCTTGGTAGTCCTTCATAGGCTGCCAGATTATTTGATGTTGAAATCATACTGGACATATATCTGTCCATTATTCTGATGGCTTTGCTAGCTGTGTGTTGCTAAGTGAATCTGGTAGCTAAATAGGGATTAGTTCCTTGCTGGATTTCTTTGATTATGTCACTGGTTTGGCATAGCCAATGTTCCCAGGGTGCTTTCCTATTTGTTTCCCTCTTGTTCACTTGCACCAATTTGGCCAGTAGCCATATGATGACTCACATATAGGGTTTCTACCCTTGTGGTGTGTTTGAGAGCATGCCTGTGCAATTTATGAACAAAACCATCTGGTTTGTTCATGTTGATGTGTATACCTCACTCCAGCTCCTAGAAATAGTGTGTTGGTGTAGAGGTTTTGCTTCTGGTGGTTGGTTTGACTTGCCCTGCTCCTCCTTGTAAGCTTCGTTGCTTGATCTACTCCATGGTTTGCTTCTCAACGAGGAACAGTTCTTTGCTAGAGCTGCTCCCGGATGAGGGTTCCGGCTATGTGTTCTTCCCTGTTCTAAGTGTTCTTGCTA
>NC_061513.1:316053174-316231538 GCF_022539505.1 Lolium rigidum | reverse complement strand
TCTATGAAGTTAAGTATGAGGATGAGGATTTAGGTCTTCTTCTTTATGCTCGCTGCCTAATTCTTTCAGTAATTTTCGTGACACCATATTATTGAGCCGCGACAAACTCAACTCTTGCGGAAGTTTATGATGCTCTCCAACAAAAGGAGAAAATGAAATCTATGGTGCAGGTCGAAAGTTCATCCTCCAAGGCGGGAGGCATTAGAGGTCCGTGGCGGTGCTGATACGTCTCAACGTATCGATAATTTCTTATGTTCCATGCCATATTATTGATGATACCTACATGTTTTATGCACACTTTATGTCATATTCGTGCATTTTCTCGGAACTAACCTATTAACAAGATGCCTAAGTGCCAGCTGTCGTTTTCTCGCTGTTTTTGGTTTCGTAAATCCTAGTAACGAAATATTCTCTGAATTGGACGAAATCAACGCCCAGGGTCCTATTTTGCCACGAAGCTTCCGAAGTCCGAAGACGAGACGAAGTGGGGCCACGAGGTGGCCACACCACTAGGGCGGCGCGGCCCCCTTGGCCGCGCCGGCCCGTGGTGTGGGGCCCTCGTGCCGCTCCTCGACTTGCCCTTCCGCCTACTTAAAGCCTCCGTGACGAAACCCCTAGTACGAGAGCCACGATACGGAAAACCCTCCGAGACGCCGCCGCCGCCGATCCCATCTCGGGGATCCAGAGATCGCCTCCGGCACCCCGTCGGAGAGGGGAATCATCTCCCGGAGGACTCTACGCCGCCATGGTCGCCTCCTGAGTGATGTGTGAGTAGTCTCACCCCCGGACTATGGGTCCATAGCAGTAGCTAGATGGTTGTCTTCTCCTCATTGTGCTTCATTGTCGGATCTTGTGAGCTGCCTAACATGATCAAGATCATCTATCTCAGTAATTCTATATGTTGCGTTTGTTGGGATCCGATGAATAGAGAATACTATGTTATGTTGATTATCAAAGTTATGTACTATGTGTTGTTTATGATCTTGCATGCTCTCCGTTATTAGTAGATGCTCTGGCCAAGTTGATGCTTGTAACTCCAAGAGGGAGTATTTATGCTCGATAGTGGGTTCATGCCTCGCATTGACATCTGGAGGGGTGACAAGAACTTCTAAGGTTGTGTTGTGCTGTTGCCACTAGGGATAAAACATTGGTGCTATGTCCGAGGATGTAGTTGTTAGATTACATTACGCACCATACTTAATGCAATTGTCTCGTTGTTAGCAACTTAATACTCGGAGGGGTTCGGATGATAACCCGAAGGTGGACTTTTTAGGCATAGATGCAGCTTGGATGGCGGTCTATGTACTTTGTCGTAATGCCCAATTAAATCTCACTATACTCATCATGATCATGTATGTGCATTGTCATGCCCTCTTTATTTGTCAATTGCCCAACCGTAATTTGTTCACCCAACATGCTGTTTATCTTATGGGAGAGACACCTCTAGTGAACTCGTGGACCCCGGTCCAATTCTCTTTACTCGAAATACAATCTACCGCAATACTTGTTCTTACTCGTTTTCTCGCAAACAATCATCTTCCACACAATACGGTTAATCCTTTGTTACGAAGCAAGCTCGGTGAGATTGACAACCTCACCGTTTCGTTGGGGCAAAGTACTTTGGTTGTGTTGTGCAGGTTCCACGTTGGCGCCGAATCCCTGGTGTTGCGCCGCACTACATCCCGCCGCCATCAACCTTCAACGTGCTTCTTGGCTCCTCCTGGTTCGATAAACCTTGGTTTCTTTCTCGAGGAAAACTTGCTCGCCGTGCGCATCATACCTTCCTCTTGGGGTTCCCAACGAACGTGTGGGACACGCCATCAAGCCTTTACGCCATCGGCGAAGTACATCACGATTTCATCTCACGTCAGCGCCAGTCTCGCTCGTGCAGGGAGATCAAGACACGCTCGCAAGGGGAGTCTCCACTTCTCAATCTCTTTACTTTGTTTTTGTCTTGCTTAGTTTTATTTACTACTTTGTTTGCTGCACTAAATCAAAATACAAAAAAAATTAGTTGCTAGTTTTACTTTATTTGCTATCTTGTTTGCTATATCAAAAACACAAAAAAATTAGTTACTTGCATTTACTTTATCTAGTTTGCTTTATTTACTATTGCTAAAATGGCCAACCCTGAAAATACTAAGTTGTGTGACTTCACAACCACAAATAATAATGATTTCTTATGCACACCTATTGCTCCACCTGCTACTACAGCAGAATTCTTTGAAATTAAACCCGCTTTACTAAATCTTGTTATGCGAGAGCAATTTTCTCGGTGTTAGTTCTGATGATGTCGCTGCCCATCTTAATAATTTTGTTGAACTATGTGAAATGCAAAAATATAAAGATGTAGATGGTGACATTATAAAATTAAAATTGTTCCTTTCTCATTAAGAGGAAGAGCTAAAGATTGGTTGCTATCTCTCGCCTAAGAATAGTATTGATTCATGGACTAAATGCAAGGATGCTTTTATTGGTAGATATTATCCCCCTGCTAAAATTATATCTTTGAGGAGTAGCATAATGAATTTTAAACAATTAGATACTGAACATGTTGCTCAAGCTTGGGAAAGAATGAAATCTCTCGGTTAAAAATTGCCCAACCCATGGACCGACTACTTGGATGATCATCCAAACCTTCTATGCAGGACTAAATTTTTCTTCACGGAATTTATTGGATTCAGATTGCTGGAGGTACCTTTATGTCCATCACTCTTGGTGAAGCAACAAAGCTTCTTGATAATATGATGATCAACTACTCCGAATGGCACACCTGAAAGAGCTCCACAAGGTAAGAAGGTAAATTCTCGTCGAAGAAACCTCTTCCTTGAGTGATAAGATTGATGCTATTATGTCTATGCTTGTGAATGATAGGACTAATATTGATCCTAATAATGTTCCGTTAGCTTCATTGGTTGCACAAGAAGAACATGTTGATGTAAACTTCATTAAAAATAATAATTTCAACAACAATGCTTACCGAACAATTCTAGTAACAACTATAGGCCATATCCTTATAATAATGGCAACGGCTATGGTAATTCTTATGGGAATTCTTACAACAATAATAGGAACACACCCCCTGGACTTGAAGCCATGCTTAAAGAATTTATTAGTACACAAACTCGCTTTTAACAAATCTGTTGAAGAAAAGCTTGGGAAAATTGATATACTTGCTTCTAAAGTCGATAGTCTTGTCGTCGATGTTGATCTTTTGAAATCGAAAGTTATGCCTAATGAGAATCATCATAATAAAATTGTTACTACAGCAAATGCCATCCAAGTTAGAATTAATGAGAATATAAGATTAATGGCTAAACTGCGTGCTAGGTGGGATAGAGAAGAAAATGAAAAACTAGCTAAAGAGAAGAATGTAGCTAAAGTTTGGACTATTACCACCACTTGTAATGCTAATGCTACACATGTTGCTGCACCTCCTACTAATAATAATAAAAGAATTGGTGTTAGCAATGTTTCCACTTCTAATGCAAAGCGCAGAAACTACCTCGAAACCGCTAAAACTGCTGAAATCGCTTGTGATAAAGCCGCTGAAATTTTTTCCAACATTGGGGATGATGATCCCATTGCTTTAGATTATAATGATTTGAATTTTGATGATTGCCACATCTCTGAAGTTATAAAGTTCTTACAAAAACTTGCTAAAAGTCCTAATGCTAGTGCTATAAATTTGGCTTTCACGCATCATATTACAAATGCTCTCATAAAAGCTAGAGAAGAGAAACTAGAGCGCGAAGCCTCTATTCCTAGAAAGCTAGAGGATGGTTGGGAGCCCATCATTAAGATGAAGGTTAAAGATTTTGATTGTAATGCTTTATGTGATCTTGGTGCAAGTATTTCGTTATGCCTAAGAAAATTTATGATATGCTTGACTTGCCACCGTTGAAAAATTGTTATTTGGATGTTAATCTTGCTGATCATTCTACAAAGAAACCTTTGGGGAAAGTTGATAATGTTCGCATTACCGTTAACAATAACCTTGTCCCCGTTGATTTTGTTGTCTTGGATATTGAATGCAATGCATCTTGTCCCATTATATTGGGAAGACCTTTTCTTCGAACTCGTTGGTGCTATCATTGATATGAAGGAAGGTAATATAAAATATCAATTTCCTCTCAAGAAAGGTATGGAACACTTCCCTAGAAAGAGAATGAAGTTACCTTTTGATTCTATTATGAGAACAAATTATGATGTTGACACTTCGTCTCTTGATAATACTTGATATACACTTTCTGCACCTAGCTGAAAGGCGTTAAAGAAAAGCGCTTATGGGAGACAACCCATGTTTTTTTACCTACAGTGTTTTGTTTTTGTTTTGTGTCTTGGAAGTTGTTTACTACTGTAGCAACCTCTCCTTATCTTAGTTTAGTGTTTTATTGTGCCAAGTTAAGCCGTTGATAGTAAAGTAAGTACTAGATTTGGATTACTGCGCAGCTCTGCATTTCTTTGCTGTCACGAATCTGGGTCCACCTCCCTGTAGGTAGCTCAGAAAATTAAGCCAATTTACGTGCATGATCCTCAGATATGTACGCAACTTTCATTCAATTTGAGCATTTTCATTTGAGCAAGTCTGGTGACATTTTAAAATTCGTCAATACGAACTATTCTGTTTTGACAGATTCTGCCTTTTATTTCGCATTGCCTCTTTTGCTATGTTGGATGAATTTCTTTGATCCATTAATGTCCAGTAGCATTATGCAATGTCCAGAAGTGTTAAGAATGATTGTGTCACCTCTGAATATGTTAATTTTTATTGTGCACTAACCCTCTAATGAGTTGTTTCTAAGTTTGGTGTGGAGGAAGTTTTCAAGGATCAAGAGAGGAGGATGATGCAACATGGTCAAGGAGAGTGAAAGCTCTAAGCTTGGGGATGCCGCGGTGGTTCACCCCTGCATATTCTAAGAAGACTCAAGCTGCTTAAGCTTGGGATGCCCAAGGCATCCCCTTCTTCATCGACAACATTATCGTGTTCCTCCCCGAAACTATATTTTTATTCCATCACATCTTATGTGCTTTGCTTGGAGCGTCGGTTTGTTTTTGTTTTTGTTTTGTTTGAATAAAATGGATCCTAGCATTCACTTTATGGGAGAGAGACACGCTCCGCTGTAGCATATGGACAAGTATGTCCTTGGTTTCTACTCATAGTATTCATGGCGAAGTTTCTCCTTCGTTAAATTGTTATATGGTTGGAATTGGAAAATGATACATGTAGTAATTGCTATTAATGTCTTGGGTAATGTGATACTTGGCAATTGTTGTGCTCATGATTAAGCTCTTGCATCATATGCTTTGCACCTATTAATGAAGAAATACATAGAGCATGCTAAAATTTGGTTTGCATATTTGGTTTCTCTAAGGTCTAGATAATTTCTAGTATTGAGTTTGAACAACAAGGAAGACGGTGTAGAGTCTTATAATGTTTTCAATATGTATTTTATGTGAGTTTTGCTGCACCGGTTCATCCTTGTGTTTGTTTCAAATAAGCCTTGCTAGCCTAAACCTTGTA
Organism: Lolium rigidum; assembly: GCF_022539505.1. Lineage (NCBI taxonomy): Eukaryota > Viridiplantae > Streptophyta > Magnoliopsida > Poales > Poaceae > Lolium > Lolium rigidum. Next base: position 316,226,014 of record NC_061513.1, on the reverse strand, counting down.
TCGAGAGGGAATACTTCTCATGCATCCAAAATACTTGAGCCAACCACTATGCCATTTGTGTCCACCATACCTACCTACTACATGGTATTTTCCGCCATTCCAAAGTAAATTGCTTGAGTGCTACCTTTAAAATTCCATCATTCACCTTTGCAATATATAGCTCATGGGACAAATAGCTTAAAAACTATTGTGGTATCGAATATGTAATTATGCACTTTATCTCTTATTAAGTTGCTTGTTGTGCGATAACCATGCTTCTGGGGATGCCATCAACTACTCTTTGTTGAATTTCATGTGAGTTGCTATGCATGTCCGTCTTGTCTGAAGTAAGAGAAATCTACCACCTTATGGTTAAGCATGCATATTGTTAGAGAAGAACATTGGGCCGCTAACTAAAGCCATGATCCATGGTGGAAGTTTCAGCTTTGGACATATATCCTCAATCTCAAATGAGAAAATTATTAATTGTTGCTACATGCTTATGCATAAAAGAGGAGTCCATTATCTCGTTGTCTATGTTGTCCCGGTATGGATGTCTAAGTTGAGAATAATCAATAGCGAGAAATCCAATGCGAGCTTTCTCCTTAGACCTTTGTACAAAGCGGCATAGAGGTACCCCTTGTGACACTTGGTTAAAACATGTGCATTGTGATGATCCGGTAGTCCAAGCTAATTAGGACAAGGTGCGGGCACTATTAGTACACTATGCATGAGGCTTGCAACTTGTAAGATATAATTTACATGATACATATGCTTTATTACTACCGTTGACAAAATTGTTTCATGTTTTCAAAATCAAAGCTCTAGCACAAATATAGCAATCGATGCTTTTCCTCTATGGAGGACCATTCTTTTACTTTCAATGTTGAGTCAGCTCACCTATTTCTCTCCACCTCAAGAAGCAAACACTTGTGTGAACTCGTGCATTGATTCCTACATATTTGCTTATTGCACTTATTATATTACTCTATGTTGACAATATCCATGAGATATACATGTTATAAGTTGAAAGCAACCGCTGAAACTTAATCTTCCTTTGTGTTGCTTCAATGCTTTTACTTTGAATTATTGCTTTATGAGTTAACTCTTATGCAAGACCTAATTGATGCTTGTCTTGAAGTGCTATTCATGAAAAGTCTTTGCTTTATGATTCACTTGTTTACTCATGTCATATACATTGTTTTCATCGCTGCATTCACTACATATGCTTTACAAATAGTATGATCAAGGTTATGATGGCATGTCACTCCGTAAATTATCTGTGTTATCGTTTTACCTCGCTCGGGACGAGCGGAACTAAGCTTGGGGATGCCGATACGTCTCCAACGTATCGATAATTTCTTATGTTCCATGCCACATTATTGATGTTATCTACATGTTTTATGCACACTTTATGTCATATTCGTGCATTTTCTGGAACTAACCTATTAACAAGATGCCGAAGTGCCGCTTGTCGTTTCGCTGTTTTTGGTTTCAGAAATCCTAGTAACGAAATATTCTCGGAATTGGACGAAATCAACGCCTAGGGTCCTATTTTGCCACGAAGCTTCCAGAAGTCCGAAGACGAAACGAAGTGGGGCCACGGGGTGCCCAAACCCTAGGGCGGCGCGGCCCCCCCCTTGGCCGCGCCGGCCTGTGGTGTGGGGCCCTCGTGCCCCCTCCTGACTTGCCCTTCCGCCTACTTAAAGCCTCCGTGACGAAACCCCCAGTACCGAGAGCCACGATACGGAAAACCTTCCAGAGACGCCGCCGCCGCCGATCCCATCTCGGGGATCCAGAGATCGCCTCCGGCACCCCGCCGGAGAGGGGAATCATCTCCCGGAGGACTCTACGCCGCCATGGTCGCCTCCGGTGTGATGTGTGAGTAGTCTACCCTCGGACTATGGGTCCATAGCAGTAGCTAGATGGTTGTCTTCTCCCCATTGTGCTTCATTGTCGGATCTTGTGAGCTGCCTAACATGATCAAGATCATCTATCTGTAATTCTATATGTTGCGTTTGTTGGGATCCGATGAATAGAGAATACTTGTTATGTTGATTATCAAAGCTATGTCTATGTGTTGTTTATGATCTTGCATGCTCTCCATTATTAGTAGATGCTCGGCCAAGTTGATGCTAGTAACTCCAAGAGGGAGTATTTATGCTCGATAGTGGGTTCATGTCTCCGTGAATCTGGAGGGGTGACAAGAACCTCTAAGGTTATGGATGTGTCGTTGCCACTAGGGATAAAACATTGGTGCTATGTTCAAGGATGTAGTCACTAGTTACATTACGCGCAATACTTAATGCAATTGTCTCGTTGTTAGCAACTTAATACCGGAGGGGGTTCGGATGCTAACCCGAAGGTGGACTTTTTAGGCATAGATGCAGTTGGATGGCGGTCTATGTACTTTGTCGTAATGCCCAATTAAATCTCACTATACTCATCATGATATGTATGTGCATGGTCATGCCCTCTTTATTTGTCAATTGCCCAACCGTAATTTGTTCACCCAACATGCTGTTTGTCTTATGGGAGAGACACCTCTAGTGAACTCGTGGACCCCGGTCCAATTCTCTTTACCGAAATACAATCTACCGCAATACTTGTTCTACTCGTTTTCTGCAAACAATCATCTTCCACACAATACGGTTAATCCTTTGTTACAGCAAGCTTCGGTGAGATTGACAACCTCACCGTTTCGTTGGGGCAAAGTACTTTGGTTGTGTTGTGCAGGTTCCACGTTGGCACCGGAATCCCCGGTGTTGCACCGCACTACATCCCGCCGCCATCAACCTTCAACGTGCTTCTTGGCTCCTCCCGGTTCGATAAACCTTGGTTTCTTTCTGAGGGAAAACTTGCTGCTGTGCGCATCATACCTTCCTCTTGGGGTTCCCAACGAACGTGTGAGTTACACGCCATCAAGCTCTTTTTCTGGCGCCGTTGCCGGGGACGAGAAGAAAAATTACACCACAGAGATTTCTATCTCCCACGTCAACTGCACGCCAGCACAGGCCTGAGCAGCGAGATAACTACTACCACAACAACAGAGATAAGAGCAATGGCGATAGAGGTCGCTCAAAGTCCAAAGGACGTGACAAGTTCTGCAGGTATTGTAAGAAATCTAACCACAATAGTGATGATTGTTGGAAGTCGCAGTAACAAGGAGAAAAGGAACGGAACTTACCAACCGAAAAATAATGATGGTAATGGTAAGGCTGCCATTGTCACCGGTAAGGGTGAGGCTGCCGTTGTTGCCGGTAGTGATAGTTCTGATGGAGATTGCTTAGCTGTCTTGGCCGCATGTGTTTCACGTGATGATGAATGGATTCTTGATACCGCATGTTCGTTTCATATTTGCTCGTAACAAAGATTGGTTCAATTCTTATGAGTCCGTGCAGAGTGGAGATTTTGTGCATGTGGGGAATGACAACCAAGTGCAAGCATTGTTGGCATTGGTTCTGTTCGCGATCAAGACCCATGATGGGATGACACGCACGTTGACAGGAGTGAAACACATACCCTCCATGGCGAGGAATTTGATCTCTTTGAGTACCCTTGATTGTGATGGGTACAAGTACAAAGGTGTGAACAAACTTTTGAAGGTATCATCAGGTTCTCTCATTATTATGATTGGTGATATGAATTCTGCGAAATTATATGTCCTTAGAGGTAGCACTTTGCCTGGTATTGCTGCTGCTATTAGTTCTGATGAATCTAGTAAGACTAACCTTTGGCATAAGCGTCTTGGACATATGAGTGAGCTTGACATGGTAGAATTGGAAAAGAGAGAGCTAATTGATGGCTGCGATTTTGGTAAGCTTGAGTTCTGTGAGCACTGCATCTTTGGTAAGCATAAAAAAGTAAAATTTAATGCTTCCGTTCATACCACCAAAGGCATTTTAGATTATGTACACGCTGATGTTTGGGGTCCGTCCCGTAGAACTTCTAATGGTGGTGCTAATTACATGCTTACTATTATTGATGATTACTCAAGAAAAGTGTGGCCATATTTCCCGAAACATAAATCTGATGTTTTTAATGCTTTTAAGAAGTGGAAAGTTATGGTAGAAACCCAAACTCAAAAGAAGGTTAAGATACTCCGTACTGACAATGGTATGGAATTTTGTTCAAATGAATTTGATGAGTTTTGCAGCAATGATGGGATGGTAAGACATCATACCATTCCGTACACCTCTCACACGTAATGGCGTGGTCGAACGCATGAACATGACCATTATTTCGAGGGCTCGCTGCATGTTGTCTAATGCAAAGATGCATAGAAGTTTTTGGGCTGAAGCAGCTCTCCACCGCATGTTATCTCATCAACAGGTCACCTTCTGTTCCACTTGATAAGAAAACTCCAACTGAGGTATGGTCTCGGTTCGCTCGCTGATTATTCAAATTTGAGAGTTTTCGGCCAGCATCGCTTACGCTCATGTTGATAATGGAAAGTTGGAGCCAAGGGCTGTTAAGTGCATCTTCCTTGGTTATGGTTCAGGAGTTAAGGCATATAGATTATGGAATCCCGAAACTAAGAAAATTGTGTTGAGCAGGAATGTCGTTTTTAATGAAGCGGTTATGTTTAATGATAGTCCGTCTATCGATATTTCGATGCTATTGATTCTCCCGATGTTTCGATGATGAGTAGCACGCAATTGGCCTGCAGTGGAGCACGCAAAGGAGAATGAAAATATGGTTCCCGAAACCAACAATGATGATAATGATGTTCCACCTTCACCACCTATTGTTCAACGACAAGGACGGTCTATTGTCGCCGACCGCCCTAAGAGAAATATTACACCTCCTACCCGATTAATTCAAGAATGTGATATTGTTGATTATGCTTTGAGTTGTGCTCGAACAGGTGGAGCATGATATTGAACCAGCTACATATACTGAAGCCATTGCTTCGGTTGATAAAGAGAAGTGGGTAGGTGCGATACAAGAAGAGATGCAATCGCTTGAGAAGAATGACACATGGGATGTTGTGCACTTGCCTAAACAAAAGAAGGCTGTCCGCCGTAAGTGGATATTTAAAAGAAAGGAAGGTTTGTCTCCTAGTGAGCCTCCACGGTTTAAGGCAAGGTTAGTAGCAAAAGGTTTCAGTCAAATTCCAGGTGTTGATTATAATGATGTATTCTCCCGGTTGTGAAGCATAGTTCTATTCGTGCTTTCTTTGGTATTGTTGCTATGCATGATCTTGAGCTTGAGCAGCCTAGATGTAAAGACTCGCTTTTCGCATGGTGAGTTGGAGGAGGAGATATATATGGACCAACCCGAAGGTTATGTTGTGCCCGGTAAGGAGGATCTTGTTTGCAAATTAAAGAGGTCCCTTTATGGTCTGAAACAGTCGCCACGACAGTGGTATAAAAGGTTCGATTCATTTATGCTCACACATGGTTTTGAGAGATCTCAGTATGATAGCTGTGTGTATATCAAGTTTGTTAATGGATCACCTATTTATTTGCTGCTATATGTTGATGATATGTTGATTGCTGCCAAGAGCATGAAAGGGATCACTATTTTAAAGAATCAATTAAGTAGTGAGTTTGAGATGAAGGATCTTGGTCCCGCTAAGAAAATACTAGGCATGGAAATTAAAAGGGACAGTAAAGTCTAGTTTGGTGTTTCTTAGTCAGGAAAAGTACATTGAGAAAGTTCTTCATCGTTTTAATATGCATGATGCAAAGTCAGTTACTACTCCTATTGCTTCTCATTTCAAGTTGTCAGCTTTGCAATGTCCTAGCTCTGAAGATGATATTGAGTACATGTCTCGAGTTCCCTATTCTAGTGCCGTTGGTTCCTTGATGTATGCCATGGTTTGTTCACGTCCTGATCTGTCATATGCTATGAGTTTGGTCAGTCGATACATGGCTAATCTTGGTAAAGAACATTGGAAAGCTGTTCAGTGGATTTTCAGGTACCTTCGCGGCACATCAAAAGCTTGCTTGAGGTTTGGCAGGATTGGTGAGGGGCTCGCTGGATATGTGGATTCAGATTATGCTGGCGATTTGGGTAAGAGAAGGTCCCTCACAGGTTATGTGTTTACTGTTGGTGGATGTGCTATTAGCTGGAAGGCTACTTTGCAGGATGCTGTTGCACAATCTACTACTGAGGCTGAGTACATGGCTATTGCTGAGACAGGTAAAGAGGTCACGTTTGGCTGAAAGGTTTATATGCCGAGCTTTGTGGAGATAATTCTTGCATTAAGTTGTTCGAAGTGACGATCAAAGTGCTATTTATCTTACTAAAGATCAGATGTTCCATGAGAGGACAAAGCACATTGATATTAAGTACCACGCAATCGGAGATGTGGTTGCAAAAGGTAAAGTGAAGGTATACAAGATTAGTACTCATGATAATCCCGCCGATATGATGACTAAGCTCTGTCCTCGTGTCCAAGTTTGAGCTTTGCTCAAGCTTGGTTGGTATAACCTGTTTAGCCCAAGTGGCTATTGGCACCGAGCAAGTGTTTTCTTTGTTGATTCGGGTGATTGTTGAAGTTCATGCTACAAGGAATTTGTCTCAAGGTGGAGTTTGTTATATTGTGATCCAAATTCATATACTAAAGGGAGGCTAACTTCTGACGAGCGGAGCGAGGCCCGTCGCCGGAGGCTTGGGCCGAAGCGTAGTCAGAAGTTAGCCCATACGTCGTGCCCTACAGGGACGCCCGCGGGGGGTGCGGGGGGGGGGGGGGCAGCCCCCGCGGTACGGATCGTTGCCACCGTATATATATGTTCCCTGTAAGCCGCCGCTAGGGTTTCGTCGCATCATTGTACACCCACGGCATTTGTAAACACCACCGAAATAGTGAAGTTTTGCTGGCTGGCGCCCGTGGTTTTTCCCTTGTGTGTTGTAAGGGTTTTCCACGTTAAAATCTCGTGTCCCCTGCAGTGTTTTACTTTTCGTTCTTCGTTTATTGTGCATCTCGATTATAACACTGCCTACTCAATTGTGTCGAGTACCGACAGTAAGGTCTCCGGTCCAGGTAGGTTTCAGCAATTTCTTCTTTAAACCGAGTCGATCCTCTCGCTTCGCTCCTCCAGGCGACCGAGAGGGGCAAGCCCTAGCCGCCACCGCCCCATCCGTCCTCCCTTCCCTCTCCCCCTCCTTGTCGCCCCCAGAGGTGCTGCCGGTCGAAGACCACGGCGCCGGTGAAGGGTGCGGCGGGGATCTGGCCCTCGGCTGCGGCCCCTGGCTACTAGCACGGCCGCATGGTATGAAGGTTGTTGTGCTGGGTTGGCCGGGGCAGAGGCCGCTGCCCGGCGGTGCTCTCCGTCCCCGACGCGTCTCCCCCTTGGCCGGCGACTCCGGCAGCCGTTCCTCCGTCCGTGGTGGCGGGTGGCTCTCGGGATCTGGCGGCTTGGCGGCGGCGGCCTGAGGTGCTGGAGGTGCTGCTGGTGGTGTTCTCGGCGGGGGCCCTGGACGCCGGAGCGGTGGCTCCAGATGGTGGCAGCAGCGTCGTCTTCTTCGCGGCGAGCAGTGGCCGTGAGTGCTGGCCCGTGGCCCTGGCCGTGTGGGCGGCATGGTGGCGGCGAGCGTCGGTGCGGCGTGCGGGGTTCTTCGTCGACCCTCGATGCCAGATCTAGGGAGATCTCCATCGCTGACCGGTGAAACTATTGTCTTCCGGCTAGATCTGCGATCTCGCCGGCTGGATGGTGGTGGGTTTTCGGGATCGGGGGAAACCCTTGGCCGGCGGTGGCCACGATGTAGTCAACGCCCCTGGCGGCGGTTCCCTCCTTGCAGGCTTCGTTGAGGTTCCCCTTCCCCCACCCACCCCTTGCCCTGGGTGAAAACCCCAACCCCTACATGGACGATGGCGGCGGCAAGACGTCGTTCCCCTTCTTGAAGGCATCGCCTGGGGCTGCAGGGATGGTTGTCGAGTTTCTGGCTATTGGTGGTGGTGCATGGCAATGCTTCTTGTGTGGCGACAACCCTGGTTTGGTGTCTGCAAGCTCATCTCCGGTGGTAGTGGATGTCCCTTGTCTGCCGGTCTTCCTGTTGAGCATGCGTTCTGTAGCTTGCGTGTTCTCGGAGACGGTGCCTCGGGTTGGCAATGGCCGTGGTGAGGTATATAGCGCGGAAGCAGGTCTTGGTCTCTTCTATGAACATTGGCTCGATTTTTATCTGGAGTGTTCCTGGGGGAATCTGTAGGGATTCGTTGCATAGAAAACAAAAAATTTCCTACCGCGAACACGCAATCCAAGCCAAGATGCAATCTAGAAGACGGTAGCAACGAGGGGATGATCGAGACTCACCCTTGAAGAATTCCAAAGCCTACAAGATGAGGCTCTTGTTGCTGCGGTAGACGTTCACTTGCCGCTTGCAAAAGCGCGTAGAAGATCTTGATCACGGCGCCACGAACGGGCAGCACCTCAATACTCGGTCACACGTTCGGTGTTGATGAAGTCGACGTCCACCTCCCCGTTCCAGCGGGCAGCGGAAGTAGTAGCTCCTCTTGAATCCGACAGCACGACGGCGTGGTGTCGGTGGTGGTGGAGAAGTCCGGCGGAGCTTCGCTAAGCGTGTGGGAAGTGGAGGAGCGGGGCGGCTAGGGTTTGGGGAGAGGGGGGCGCCGGCCACTAAGGGGTGCGGCCACCTTGGTGGTTCTTGAGGTGGCCGGCCCCCTCCCCTTGTCCCTCATTATATAGGTGGAAGCCCCAAGGGTTGGACTACAAGTCTCCGAATAAGACCCGAACCCAAAACCTTCCATATGATAGGGAAACCTACCCAAGCTAGGACTCCCACTAGAGGTGGGAGTTCCACCTTCCATATGGGGGGTGGCCGGCCCCCACAGGGGGAGTCCACTTGGGACTCCTCCCCCACTAGGGTTGGCCGGCCATGGAGGTGGAGTCCCTCCGGACTCCACCTTCCTTGGTGGTTTCTTCCGGACTTTTCTAGAACCTTCCATAGAACCTTCCGCATCATTTTAATTCACATAAAATGACATCATATATATGAATCTTATTCTCCGGACCATTCCGAACTCCTCGTGATGTCCGGGATCTCATCCGGGACGCCGAACAAATATTCGAACTCCATTCCATATTCAAGTTCTACCATTTCAACATCCAACTTTAAGTGTGTCACCCTACGGTTCGTGAACCATGCGGACATGGTTGAGTACTCACTCCGACCAATAACCAATAGCGGGATCTGGAGATCCATAATGGCTCCCACATATTCAACGATAACTTTAGTGATCGAATGAACCATTCACATACGATACCAATTCCCTTTGTCACATGATATTTTACTTGTCTGAGGTTTGATCTTCGGTATCACTCTATACCTTGTTCAACCTCGTCTCCTGAGAAGTACTCTTTACTCGTACCGTGGTATGTGGTCTCTTATGAACTTATTCATATGCTTGCAAGACATTAGACGACATTCCACCGAGAGGGCCCAGAGTATATCTATCCGTCATCGGGATGGACAAATCCCACTGTTTGATCCATATGCCTCAACTCATACTTTCCGGATACTTAATCCCACCTTTATAACCACCCCTTTACGCAGTGGCGTTTGGTGTAATCAAAGTACCTTTCCGGTATAAGTGATTTACATGATCTCATGGTCATAAGGACTAGGTAACTATGTATCGAAAGCTTATAGCAAATAACTTAATGACGAGATCTTATGCTACGCTTAATTGGGTGTGTCCATTACATCATTCATATAATGATATAACCTTGTTATTAATAACATCCAATGTTCATGATTATGAAACTAATCATCTATTAATCAACAAGCTAGTTAAGAGGCATACTAGGGACTTCTTTGTTGTCTACATATCACACATGTACTAATGTTTCTGGTTAATACAATTATAGCATGATATATAAACATTTATCATAAACATAAAGATATAAATAATAACCACTTTATTATTGCCTCTAGGGCATATCTCCTTCAGTCTCCCACTTGCACTAGAGTCAATAATCTAGATTACATCGTAATATACCTAACACCCATGGCATTCTGGTGTTGGTCATGCTTTGCCCTAGGGAAAGCTTTAGTCAACGGATCTGCTACATTCAGATCAGTGTGTACTTTTGCAAATCTTTACTTCTCCATCTTCGATGTACTCGCGAATCGAGTGGTAACGCAGCTTGATATGCTTCAGCCTCTTGTGTGACCTTGGCTCTTGTGCATTGGCAATGGCACCCATGTTATCACAGTAAATGATTAATGGGTCCAATGCACTAGGAACCACACCGAGCTCTACAATGAACCTCTTCATCCATACCGCTTCTGATGAAGCCTCTGAAGCCGCTATGTACTCCGATTCCGTTGAAGACTTCGCCACCGTGCATCGCTTCGAGCTTGCCCGAGCTCATCGCAAAGCACCATTCAATATAAACGCGTACCTGGACCGTGACTTAGAGTCATCAAGATCGTTGTTCCAACTTGCATCGGTGTAACCGTTTACAACGAGCTCTTGGTCACCTCCATAACAAAGAAACATATCCTTAGTTCTTTTCAAGTACTTCAGGATATTCTTGACCGTTGTCCAGTTGTTCCATTCCTGGATCACTTTGATATCTCGCTAGTCAAACTAACGAAGCATGTGCTATATCCGGTCTAGTACATAGCATGGCATACATGATAGATCCTACTGCCGAGGCATAGGGGATATTACTCATCCTTTCTCTTTCTTCTCGCCGTAGCCGGTCCTTGAGTCTTACTCAAGACCTTGCCTGGTAACATAGGTAAGAACCCTTTCTTACTTTTGTCCATTCTAAACTTCTTTAGAATCTTGTCCAGATATGTACTCTGTGATAGCCCTATTAGGCGTCTTGATCTATCTCTATAAATCTTGATGTCTAATATATACGATGCTTCATCAAGGTCTTTCATTGAAAAACTATTATTCAAATAACCTTTAACACTGCTTAATAGTTCTATATCATTCCCGATCAATAATATGTCATCTACATATAATATCAGGAATGCTACGGAGCTCCCACTCACTTTCTTGTAAATACGAGCCTCTCCATGACACCGTATAAACCCGAAGTCTTTGATCACCTTATCAAAGCGTCGGTTCCAACTTCTTGATGCTTGCTTCAGTCCATAGATTGAACGCTGAAGTTTGCATACTTTGTCGAGCATTTTTAGGATCGACAAAACCTTTGGGTTGTACCATACACAACTCTTCCTCAATGTCTCCATTAAGGAACGCCGTTTTGACATCCATCCGCCAAATCTCATAATCGAAAAATGCAGCTATTGCTAACAAAATCCTCACAGATTTTAGCTTCGCTACGGTGAGAAAGTCTCATCGTAGTCAACTCCTTCAATTTGTCGGAAACCCTTTGCGACAAGTCGAGCTTTATAGACAGTAATATTACCATCGGCATCTGTTTTTCTCTTGAAGATCCATTTATTCTCGACAGCCTTTCGGCTATCAGGTAAGTCTACCAAAGTCCATAATTTGTTATCATACATGGATCCCATTTCGGATTTCATGGCTTCTTGCCATTTGTTGGAATCTGGGCTCATCATCGCTTCTTCATACGTCGCAGGGTCCTCATCATTGTTATCCACAATCATGACATGTAGACAAGGATCATACCAATCGAGAGTGTTACGTTCCCTTGTCGATCCGCGAGGTTCGGCAGTTTCCTCGTTCGAGTTTCATGATCATTATGATTAGCTTCCTCTGTTGCCGGTGTAGGTGGTACAGGTACAATTTCCGGTACTGCGCTACTCTGATGAACGAGTATAGATTCATCAATCTCATCGAGTTCTACTTTTCTTCCAGTCACTTCTTTAGTGAGAAATTCTTTCTCAAGAAAGGTTTCGTTCTTAGCAACAAAGATTTTGCCTTCAGATCTGTGATAGAAAGTGTACCCTATAGTTTCCTTAGGTATCCTATGAAGACGCATTTCTCCGCTTTGGGTTCTAGCTTGTCCGGTTGTAACTTCTTTACATAGGCTTCGCAACCCCAAACTTTCGAGAACGACAACTTAGGTTTCTTATTAAACCATAATTCATACGGTGTCGTTTCTACGGATTTTGATGGTGCTCTATTTAAAGTGAATGCGGCTGTCTCTAATGCATAACTCCAAAATGATAACGGCAAATCAGCAAGAGACATCATAGAACGAACCATATCTAAGAGAGTTCGATTACGACGTTCGGACACACCGTTTCGTTGTGGTGTTCCCGGCGGTGTCAATTGTGAAAGTATTCCGCATTTCTTTAAATGCATGCCAAACTCATAACTCGTATATTCACCTCCACGATCGGATCGTAGAAATTTAATCTTCTTGTTACGTTGATTTTCTACTTCACTTTGGAATTCCTTAAACTTCTCGAAAGTTTCGGATTTATGTTTCATGAAATAGATATACCCATATCTACTCGGATCATCCGTGAAGGTTAGAACATAACGATAACCACCGCGCGATGCTACGCTCATTGGTCCGCACACATCGGTATGTATGATTTCCAATAAGTCGGTAGCTCGCTCCATCATACCGTGAAAATGGAGTCTTAGTCATTTTTCCCATTAGACATGCTTCACATCTATCAAGTAACTCAAAGTCAAGTGATTCAAGTAATCCATCAGTATGGAGTTTCTTCATGCGTTTCACTCCAATATGACCAAGATGACAGTGCCACATATAAGTAGAATTATCATTCAATTTAATTCGCTTAGCATCAACGTTATGTATATGCGTATCACTACTATCGAGATCTAACGAGAATAAGCCATTCTTTTGTGGTGCTCGACCATAAAAGATATTATTCATAAAAATAGAACAACCATTATTCTCGGACTTGAATGAATAACCTGTCTTGCATTAAACAAGATCCGGATATAATGTTCATGCTCAACGCAGTACATAATAACAATTATTTAGGCTTAAAACTAATCCCGAAGGTAGATGTAGAGGAAGTGTGCCGACCGCGATCACATTGACCTTGGATCCGTTTCCAACGCGCATCGTCACTTCATCTTTCGAGCAGTTGTCGTTTATTCTTTAGTTCCTGTTTCGAGTTACAAATATGAGCAACCGAACCAAGTATCAAATACCCGGGTACTAGAACGAGAACCGGTGAGATAAACATCTATAACATGTATATCGATATACCTTCTTTCTTCTTCTTGACAAGGCCGCTCTTCGGATCAGCCGGATACTTGGAGCAATTACGCTTCCGGTGTCCCTTCTCCTTGCGAGTCATAACACTCAAGCATCGGGCTTAGGGCCGTTCTTAGGTTTCATAAGAGGCGTGGCAGCTTTCTTGCCACCCTTCTTGAATTTTCCCTTAGACTTGCCCTCGTTTCTTGAAACCGGTGGTCTTGTTGACCATCAACACTTGGTGCTCTTTCTTGATCTCAATCTCGGCAGCTTTTAGCATGCCAAAGAGTTTAGGTAACTCCTTGTTCATGTTCTCGCATATTGTAGTTCATCACAAAGTTCTTGTAACTTGGTGGCGGTGATTGAAGGACACGATTAATCCCGTTACCGTTAGGAATCACTATTCCCAAGTCACCGAGTTTCTTCGCATGCCCGGTCATGGCGAGCATGTGCTCACTAACGGAGCCGCCTTCTTCCATCATACAACTTGAAGAAATGTTTCGATGCTTCATAGCATTCCACGGCCGCATGAGTCTCAAAAATAGCTTTCAACTCTTTCATCAACTCATGAGGATCGTGATGCTCAAAACGTTTTTGAAGATCGGATTCCGGATCGCACGGGATGACACACCGAACTTGAGAGTACCGAGTTTTCCGAGTTTCGTAAATGACTTTTACTTCATCGGTTTCGGCTTGCAGGGAGGGTCCGATACGCGTACGAAGCACGCGTCCGTTGGGAACCCCAAGAGGAAGGTGTGATGCGTACAGCGGCAAGTTTTCCCTCGCATGAAACCAAGGTTTATCGAACCAAGAGGAGCCAAGAAGCACGTTGAAGGTTGATGGCGGCGAGATGTAGTGCGGCGCAACACCGGGATTCCGCGCCAACGTGGAACCCGCACAACACAAACCAAGTACTTTGCCCCAACGAAACAGACGAGGTTGTCAATCTCACCGGCTTGCCGTAACAAAGGATTAGATGTATAGTGTGGATGATGATTGTTTGCGAAAACGATGAGAACAATTGCAGCAGATTGTATTTCAAGATAGAGAATTGGACCGGGGTCCACAAGTTCACTAGAGGTGTCTCTCGCCATAAGATAAACAACATGTTGGGTGAACAAATTACGACTTGGGCAATTGACAAATAGAGAGGGCATGACCATGCACATACATATTATGATGAGTATTGTGAGATTTAATTGGGCATTACGACAAAGTACATAGACCGCTATCCAAGCATGCATCTATGCCTAAAAAGTCCACCTTCGAGTTATCATCCGAACCCCTTCCAAGCATTAAGTTGCTAACAACAGACAATTGCATTAAGTATTGCGCATAATGTAATCAGTAACTACATCCTCGAACATAGCACCAATGTTTTATCCCTAGTGGCAACAGCACATCCATAACCTTAGAGGTTCTTGTCACCCCTCCAGATTCACGGAGACATGAACCCACTATCGAGCATAAATTTATAGCACTAGCATTAGGACTCTTAGCAAGCTTTTGTAAGAACTTCATAACTTCAGAGATGTGGCAATCATCAAAATTCAAACCATTATAATCTAAAGCAATGGGATCATCATCCCCAATGTTGGAAAAAATTTCAGCGAGTTTATCACGAGCAGTTTCAGCAGTTTCAGCAGTTTCAGTAGCTTCGCGCTTTGCATTAGAAGTGGAAACATTGCTAACACCAATTCTTTTATTATTATTAGTAGGAGGTGCAGCAACTTGTGTAGCATTAGCATTACTAGTGGTGGTAATAGTCCAAACTTTAGCTATATTATCTTCTTTTTCATTTTCTTCTCTTTCCCACCTAGCACGCAATTCGGCCATCAATCTTATATTCTCATTAATTCTAACTTGGATGGCATTTGCTGTAGTAGTAATTTTATTATCAATATCCTCAGGTTTAGCAGCCATTTTATTAATTAAAGAAGTGTTGCGGTCAGAAACCCACCGGCGAGCAGCGACGGGCAACACAGGAGAGCCGGGAGCAACTTAGGGCTGCGGCTGGCCCTGGTCCCTCCGAGCGACGGCCCGCAAAGACTCCGGCACGCACGTCCGATGCTCGGTGCAGGGCGTGCCACCTGACCTATACCCGGTCGGGAAGGTGATGGAGATGCCTCGCTTAGTTTCTCGCATGGCATACACGTAAACATTAAATACGAGCCTCGATCGGCTCTCGAGTTGTCTCGTGAATCGGCTCAAGGAGCCGATCCACCCATGATTCGTACGAGGTGTACGAATATATGGTGGTCCTGCTTGATCAAGATAAAGCTAAAACGATCTACGACGATTTAGGGTTTTCACCGCATAATCGGATCATCCTACTCGTGATTGGGCCTCGCGGCCACGCACGGTGATCGTAAGCCGATCCTAGACAAGGCCTAAAAACCAACACGAGGTTGATCCCCGGAACATCCTGTCTAGGGCTAGCAAACTACACCCTATGCGCCGCCGGGATCCTCCAACCCTTTGTAAGGCCTAACTATTGCGGATATTAAACTAATCCTTGAAGAACAAGGAGCAACCGTAACGGATCGGATCTACCGAATAATGATCAAGCGGGGTGCCGCCCTACACCTAAGATAGGTGTAAGGGCGGCTAGATGCATAAGGGTTGCACGACGACGACATATGATATGAAGAACAATGCTAACCCTAACACATCTAAGATAACTACGTTGCTCGCCATCAAAAAGGCTTCGAGACGAGCAACGCATGGCAACGAATAAACTTGTATCGCCTAGATCGCAAGATGCGATCTAGGCAAGCATGATGCTTACCCGAAGAAACCCTCGAGACAAGGGAGTTGGCGATGCGCCTAGATTGGTTTGTGGTGAACGTTGGTTGTTGTTTATTTCATAAACCCTAGATACATATTTATAGTCCGTAGACTTTCTAACGTGGGAATAATCCCCACCGTGCACGAGACAAACTCTAACTAACCGACACGTATCCTACTATATTACAGATACATGGGCAAACTAGCCCAAACTTTGCATATAAGGCCGATTCACATATATTCTTCCATGTATATTCTTCAAGTCCATCTTGATCGCGGCCCACCTCTGACTCGGTCAAATTCTGGTGATAACACATGCCCCCCTGGTTTTGGAATTGATAATTCCAAAATCACTCTGCTTTTCCTTCGCCGGGTCATGTCGTGGCAGTAACCGTCGCAAGTATCCTTCATCATGATGCCTTGCCTTATCAACTTCTCCGCGTGACCCGGCAGCTTTTTTTTTTAGGCACCACTTCCTCGAAACTGCCGTGGCATTGAATTTCCACTATATCCCCTTTTATTTAACCGCTCCAAACAGTTTGCTTCCGCATCCCCTTCGCACTAGCACTCCAAAAGCCCTCCTGCGCCACCATGTCTTCTTCCTCCTCTGCTTCATCGGATCTTTCCACCCGGTCCTCCTCTTCCCGCGAGCCGACGCCGGAGCAGAACCCGGAGGAGGTCCATGCGGCCAACACCCGCCGTGCCATCGAGGCCGGGGATGAATCTAGCCATGATTTCTCCGTCTGGTCTGAGGACGACAAGTCCCTGACCGACAGGGAAAGTGACCTCCGCTTCCTCGCCGACGGGGAAACGGAGGAGGAGAGCGATGACGATCGCTTCTCCTGCGATGACTTCACCTCTCCCGAGGAGGAGGAGGAGGAGGAGGAGGAGGACGACGACACCTCCTCCGACGAGCCGCCGGCCAAACGTTTCTGTCCCTGGCCGGGGAACCTCAGCGACTTCGACAGCGACGACGACAACGCTGACGAGGAGGATGAGGACAATGAGGGCCCGGTCGGCGGCCGTTGGAGCAGCGACGACGAGCCCGCCGGGAGTAGCGCCGACAGCGGCGACGACGGCGACGACGAGGGCAGCGACGGCCCATAGATAGGACCATTAGCATAGGATCAGTAGTAGTAGACGGGGCAATGTATCCCCTAGTACTTCCTTTTGGGAGCAATCAGCTCCTTATGTAAGAAATCTTGCTTATCAATGAAGAATTTCCCCAATTTGATTTTGTCGATTCCCTTGAGCCAATTTAGCCGATTTCCCCTCATACTGATTTTGCCGATTTGTCCACTTAGCCAATGCTTAATGAGCCGATAGCAACGCATCAGTCCTTTACAATTCATCCTTCAATTCTTCAACCGATGACCTTGAGATCTGGTGGATAATGTGGAGTCTTCAAGAGAGCCTTTAAATTCTTCCCACCAGGCCCAATGATCTTCTTCTGCAAGAACTCACCATTTTTGAAGAAGGTTGCAATGAAGGATCAGCCGATGACGCCCCAATCGGCTTCTAAAACAGAGCATCTACCGGCCGCCTGCCCCGAGCCTCAGCCAAGGCGAGAATACTGGTGAGGATGCACAGATCAGACAAAAGGCTTTGAACTCAGGTAATTCTGAGACAGCCACCCTGCCGATTCAGCCGCTCTTGACCCCATCGATTGCCTCTTCCTCCGTTAAAAGCCGATACTGCATACGAAACACCAACGGCTTAACGAGCAACAGGCCGCCTTGTATGCCAAAGCTGACTTCTGACAGTCCTGCTGCAATCGGCTTATTGCGGCTGAGGAAGCTCTCACTGTTTGCCCCCTCGAGGAAGTAGAGGGCCTCACAGATGAACTGGACTTGGTGAAAATCCGCGTCTTGAACACGCAGCAGGTAGATCCTGTGTAATTGTACTAGAGTCGATGTCCTTGCATCGGCTGTATATCATGAACATTTTTTTTTACTGGCCGATTTTTCTATCGGCCCCCAATATTTCACTGCACGCATATTCATCTGCACATGTTCATCTGATTAGGTGCCCCCCGAGCCGAATCTGTCAGGTAACTGCAGATATCGCTGCACGCATGTTCATCTGCACATGTTCATCTGATTAGGTGCCCCCCGAGCCGAATCTGTCAGGTAACTGCAGATATCGACTCTGTAGTTAGCCTAGGCACTGCATTTGCACGTCGGCTCCGGTAGGACCAATGTTGATTTTTCCTAACTCATCAGCCGACGTAAAACCGCTGCCCAGTAGATTGATGTTGAACACAAGCAGATCATGTGGTGAGGATAATTTTGGCCGATTGCTGGAATCGGCCTCCATATTGATCGAAGCGATCAATGAAGGTTTTGTAATGTTCCTTCACAGACCTTTGGGGCCGATCCCCAGGATCGGCCTCGCCACGTTTGCTCATCGGTTTGTTCTTGCTACACGGTCAGGCCGGTGGATAAGACCAGCCTAACCCTGCCCTTCGTCACGTCGATGCGCTCGCAATCGTCCAAATTGATACCCGGGAGTGGCTCTTGGCCTCGTCGTTTCCCAAGCGTTCATGCCGCCCGTTGAAATCTCGGCCGAGTCATCGGCCTGGACGACCTCTACCTCATCTCCATCCCACCGTATTACGCATTGGTGCATCGTGGAGGGAATGCAACAGCTTGGCATGGATCCAATCTCTTCCTAGCGTAACGAAGATAGGTGCTCTTGCTATCGACGATGAAGAACGTCGTAGGGATAGTTTTCCTTCCTACGGTCGGATCCACATTCGAACACCTTGTGCGTCGGACGCTTGGCCGTTGAAATCGCTCAATGTCACGTTGGTCTTGATCGGATCCGAGCTAGAGCGTCCCAACCGACGTAGCATAGAGTATGGCATAATGTAGATCGCCGCTCCGGTGTCCACCAACGATCTTGTTGACAGTGCCTCCCATCGATATAACCTCGCAAGTACGAGGCCTTCGGATGTCTGTAGCTTCTTTCTCGTGGCTTTTCAAAGATAACCGGCCGTGGGCCACAGTCAAGTTGTGCCACAGGTGCCTCGTCTAATCCTGGAGCACTGAACTCCGTAGGAAGGATGAACACCATGTTTGTGCCAGCCGACGTTTCATCATCGGCTTTCCTTTGCTTCGGGCGCCACTCCATTTTTTGTGGTCGACCCTCTTCATCCAGGGTTCGCTGAATTTTCGCGCCGCGATCGGGCCGCGCCTTCCTTAGCGTGTGCATGTATAACCTTTCGGCTTCCTCCAAGCCACGCAGTCGCTGAACCCTACGTTTTTGGGAACGGCTGAGTCCATCAGGGCACCACCTTGGCCGGTGGTACTTGTCTTCTTCTTCTTCATCATCGCCTTCCAAATCCTCGAGATCTTCCACCCGAGGGGACTCAGCGTGCTTGTTCCGAGGCGGGAGAGGCCCTAAGCGTTGGAACACGGACACGTTAGCTGCCTCCTTCTTCTTCTGGTTACATGTGACGCCCCGGAACCGGTACCATGAGGATTCCAGCGATCCCGCCGAAATCCGCATGATATCGATTCAGAGACGCCCTCCGACACGACGTGCGCGAAGAATCACACACGTGATGCCAGAGGAATTAACACGAGTGGTAACATTACAACAGGATTACAATAGAGCCCAGAAGATACATATATTACAACAACGACTCCAAAGAGTCAAGATACAAATATACAATACAAAGATCCAAATCATACAGAAGATCGAATACGTCCGAGTACGGACAAGATACAAATTGGACTAAGAGTCCTCAAGATAACCAGATGGCGTCCATAACCCCGCCCGTGCCAAGCCGGAAGGGTAACCTTGCTAACGTCGTCATCTCGTACCTGTCAAAGTCGGGCCATCGGTTGCCGACAAAAGGGAGGAAAGCAAAAGAGAAAGAGGAAAGGCGAGAGTAAGTACCAAGGAACGAACTCCGGCATGTACTTAGCGAGACTAGAAATGGCTATGCTCGCCGGGCGAATACATATATCGCCTGGGGCTATATGGTAGGTTTAGCGGCAGCAAAACTATAACCAATAGAGACACGCTACAACATCCGTCTAATCAGAGAAGATAAGAAAGCGCATAAGGTAACAAATAAATACTACACAAATATAACCCAGCCAAATACACATATCCCCTTCAACAAAGCGAAGAGGCAATGTAAAAGGCACTCAACGGTGGACAAATTTTATTAGGTATCGGTTGTAGTAATGTTATATTACTAATCAAGTTATTATCGATTATTAACAACAAGTATAAGGTGTAAGTTGTTCTATGATCGAGCCATACAATTCCAAGTCGTCCATAACCGCGGACACGGCTTATCGATAAGATGTACACCTCGTGGGGTTGCCCAAATGTAACCATACGCATGCTCGAACCCACTTACTACAGGTGGAGTCTCACATCAAGACCGTTCCAAATGCAAGAGAAAGTTTAATGGGAGCCACCCAACTAAGCTACCCGTGACGAAGTTCGGCACGTACTCCGATACGGACCCGCAGGTTTGTGACAACGGCTAAGCTAAGTGTGAACAACCTCGTCGTCGCTAATCGTTCCACGATATGAGTACGTAACGTAATATAAACACCCGAAGGCAACGAAGTAAATCGTGCATCGTGCATATGGGCAAATAAAACCAAGGTTGTGGCTCCCAATAAACGTACTCGAGGAAAGGTAGTGGGTGATGGGGGTCCCACTCCCCCACGTATGGGTAGAGCGCTCAATCTCGGAACAGATAACAAGAACTCGGGTCCTAGGGGACATTAGCAAGTCAAAGTTCCAATGCTTTCGCAAAGGGGCTCACAGATGCCTCTGCTTACAATTTTAGTTGTTAACATTAAGTAAAGCATGAGTATCTCCAACAAATGATATAGCATGTGATAACCTCCCAACAACCCAACATATCCCGATATCAGATCGAGATAAACAACAGAGCCTAACACGCCTACGACTCGCAAGGCTCAAACATCAAGCAACGGCTATGGGTAAGGAATGGTACATATAGGATTATTATGGTAAACAAGTGGAATAGGACACGTGACTCGATAAAGAATCGCAACATATGGATAGCAGTGCGAGGGAGAGTGTATAATAGGTGAAGAGAGAGGGCTCGCCTATGAAAAGCTGCAGAAGAACTTGTCGCAAAACTCGTCGTATCTCACATCAACACTTCGTGATCCTATCCGGAAAGAAGCAAATGCTGTAACACACAACGTATACAAGTCTTACTACTACGGATAAAGAATCGGCATGATCAAGATAATATGCATGACATGGCAAACATGATGCGGCAATGCAACTTATCCTTATTAATCGTAGCTCGAACCCTGGACAATCAAATTAGGTTGGAGTTGTATTTCTACCGACAAGTTTAAGCGTTGATTAGCATGGCAAGACATGGCAGGGGTGCGCTACTTCAAAGTTAAACGGAGCGGGAAAACCTTAGTCGGTGTCCAAAATACTCCGCTTATTATGTTAGGTGAACATGCATGACTATCAACGCGCGACATGATGCAAGATGCAAACAGATGAATGGATGGCATATTCATGATCCTTGCATTTTTCTGATCAATTTTCATGTATAACACTTTTTATTTCGAGTTACCAAATAAAAGATATGAATTTTGGAAGATTTTGCAAACAGGAATAGAAGCAGATAGAGACATGGGCTGGACCTGAGGGGAGGCGGCGACGGATAGCGGCCCACCGCGCTCTAGGCGGCGAAGATGCTCACGACGAGCGGGCTGAGGCCCATCTGCAGAAGATCAATGCAGATCTGGCAAAAACAGAGGAAAAGGGTGGGCTTAATTTGCGTGCTGTGCAAATTGAACCCTGGATCTCCTGGAGATAGGCAAAGGAGCGAACCATCTGGCTGATGCATCATTAGTGAAAGAAATGCAGGGCGCTCCTTTTAGAATCATCTCTTGACGGGGATGAGCTTGAGTATCAGAAGCCATGGCGGGAGATCTGGTCGACCAGGGATCCATCGGTTCTGGACGAACCGGAATGCGGGAGTAGGCGGGCTCGACGCGGAAGACTTCAGAGAGCCAGTAACGGGCTGGGGTTCGGCCAGAGGGCCGATGGAGCAGACCGGCGATGAGGACCTACGGAGGAGAGTGACGGCGAACATCGGTAAGCCGAAAGGAGGCGCGTAGGAGAAGAAGGGGAGGTCCGGGAGAACGAGTACATCACCAGGAAGCCTTAGATGTGCACAACACGGGCGGAGGAGGACCATAGCGGCTGGAATTGACGATGAACTCGCCGGAGTTGGGGAAGGGAACGGCGATTTTGTCGTTGATTGAGCCAGCCCTGGCTCGATTCCTTGAACTAGGTTGAAGAGGTCGACGAGGCGCATCTCCCGGTGCCCTCAGAACGGCGAGGGGTGGTGTGTAGCGGCGGCGCCATGGTGGGTGGAGGAGGTACTGTGGGGTTTCCTCTTGGTTTGGTTCATAGAGAAAAAGAGAACGGGGAGTGGGGAAGGAGATGGCGGCGCTGAGGGAGGAAGATAGGAGGGCTAGGGTTTGGAGAGGAGAGGAGATAAAGGAGGGGAGCAGGTGGAGGAGGGTTGGTGCGGTGGTGGCGTGGTGGAGGACCACTGCCTCACGTCCTTCTCGTGATCCTCTCTGGAGATGACGACAAGGGAAAAGAAAGGGGGCGAAGGGGTATGGCTGGATCGGGCTGGGCCAAAGAAAGAAGTAGGGAAGGAGGGAGGTGGGCTGCCGGGAACTGGGCTAGGCTGCTCCGGTGGATAGAAGAAAAGAGAGCAGAGGTTTTATTTATAAAACCTTATGAGAAGGAAGAACAACATAATTTTTACTTAGAAATAATTTTTATTTGATAAAATATTGTGGATGATATGATGCATATGCCATGATGATGCATAAAAGAAAAGAACAAACAAAATCTATTAGGGGCTTGATGTCTACGTTCCCCCTCCTTTCCTGTAGACAGTGTTGGGCCTCCAAGAGCAGAGGTTTGTAGAACAGCAGCAAGTTTTCCCTTAAGTGGATCACCCAAGGTTTATCGAACTCAGGGAGGAAGAGGTCAAAGATATCCCTCTCATGCAACCCCGCAACCACAAAGCAAGAAGTCTCTTGTGTCCCCAACACACCTAATAGGTGCACTAGTTTGGCGAAGAGATAGTAAAATACAAAGTGGTATGAATATATATGAGCAAGTAGCAACGGTGCCGTAAAATAGCTTGCTGGTGTGTAGTTGATGGTGGTAGTATTGCACAAGAGTAGTAACGCAAGAAAACAAGAAACAAATAGCGATAGCGTATTTAGGAACAAGGCCTAGGGATTACACTTTCACTAGTGGACACTCTCAACATTGATCACATAACGAATAGATAAATGCATACTCTACACTTTTGTTGGATGATGAACACATTGCGTAGGATTACACGAACCCTCAATGCCGGAGTTAACAAGCTCCACAATTAATGTTCATATTTTAGTAACCTTATAGTGCAAGATAGATCAACATAACCAAATAGATCACATCAATACCATCATAGTAATAGTTAACTTCACAATCCACAAGAGATCATGATCATAGCCTACGACAAGAACCACATGGTGCACGCACTAGTCACCTTTACACCATGCAGAGAGGAATAGAATACTTTAATAACATCACTAGAGTAGCACATAGATGAATTGTGATACAAAACTCATATGAATCTCAATCATGTAAGGCAGCTCATGAGATTATTGTATTGAAGTACATGTAGAGAGATTAACCACATAGCTACCGGTACAGCCCCGAGCCTCGATGGAGAACTACTCCCTCCTCATGGGAGCAGCAGCGGTGATGAAGATGGCGGTGGAGATGGCAGCGGTGTCGATGGAGAAGCCTTCCGGGGCACTTCCCCGCTCCGGCGAAGATACCGGAACAGAGACTCCTATCCCCTGCATCTTGGCCTCGCGATGGCGGCGGCTCGGAAGGTTTCGTGGTTTTCGTCGAACGTATCGTGGTTTTCGATCCGTGGGCGTATATAGGCGAAGAGGCGGCGCAGAGGGCCGAAGGGGTGCCCACACCATATGGCGGCGCGGCCGGGCCTCGGGCCGCGCCGGCCTATGGTCCGGGGGCCCGGTGCCCCCTCCGGTCCTTCTCGTGTGTTCTGGATGCTTCCGGTGAAAATAGGAACCCGAGCGTTGATTTCGTCCGATTCCGAGAATATTTCGTTACTAGGATTTCGAAACCAAAAACAGCAGAAAACGAGAACCGGCACTTCGGCATCTTGTTAATAGGTTAGTTCCGTAAAATGCACGAATATGACATAAAGTGTGCATAAAACATGTAGATAACATCAATAATGTGGCATGGAACATAAGAAATTATCGATACGTCGGAGACGTATCGCATCCCCAAGCTTAGTTCCGCTCGTCCCGAGCAGGTAAAACGATAACACAGTATAATTTCTGGAGTGACATGCCATCATAACCTTGATCATACTATTTGTAAAGCATATGTAGTGAATGCAGCGATCAAAACAATGTATATGACATGAGTAAACAAGTGAATCATATAGCAAAGACTTTTCATGAATAGCACTTCAAGACAAGCATCAATAAGTCTTGCATAAGAGTTAACTCATAAAGCAATAATTCAAAGTAAAGGCATTGAAGCAACACAAAGGAAGATTAAGTTTCAACGGTTGCTTTCAACTTGTAACATGTATATCTCATGGATAATTGTCAATGCAAAGCAATATAACAAATGCAATATGCAAATATGTAAGAATCAATGCACAGTTCACACAAGTGTTTGCTTCTTGAGATGGAGAGAAATAGGTGAACCGACTCAACAATAAAAGTAAAAGAATGGTCCTTCAAAGAGGAAAGCATCGATTGCTATATTTGTGCTAGAGCTTCTATTTTGAAAACATAAAGAGAGCATAAAAATAAAGTTTTGAGAGGTGTATGTTGTTGTCAACGAATGGTAGCGGGTACTCTAACCCCTTGCCGTACAAACCTTCAAAGAGCGGCTCCCATTTTATTTTATTTTTGGGTGGCACTCCTTCCAACCTTTCTTTCACAAACCATGGCTAACCGAATCCTCGGGTGCCTGCCAACAATCTCATACCATGAAGGAGTGCCTTTTTATTTTAATTTTATTATGATGACACTCCTCCCAACCTTTGCTTACACAAGCCATGGCTAACCGAATCCTTCGGGTGCCGTCCAACAATCACATACCATGGAGGAGTGTCTATTTTTGTTAATTAATTTGGGACTCGGGAATCCCATTGCCGCCTCTTTTTGCAAAATTATTGGATAAGCGGATGAAGCCACTAGTCCATTGGTGAAAGTTGCCCAACAAGATTGAAAGATAAACACCACATACTTCCTCATGAGCTATAAAACATTGACACAAATCAGAGGTGATAAATTTTGAATTGTTTAAAGGTAGCACTCAAGCAATTTACTTTAGAATGGCAGGAAATACCATGTAGTAGGTAGGTATGGTGGACACAAATGGCATAGTGTTGTTTGGCTCAAGGATTTGGATGCATGAGAAGTATTCCCTCTCGATACAAGGTTTAGGCTAGCAAGGTTGTTTGAAGCAAACACAAGCATGAACTAGTACAGCAGAAACTCACATAAAAGACATATTACAAGCATTATAAGACTATACATCGTCTTCCTTGTTGTTCAAACACCTCACTAGAAAATATCTAGACTCTAGAGAAACCACTCATGCAAACCAAATTTTAACAAGCTCTATGTATTTCTTCACTAATAGGTGCAAAGTATATGATGCAAGAGCTTAAACAAGAGCACAACAATTGCCAAATATCAAGTTATTCAAGACATCATACCAATTACTACATGTAGCATTTTCCGTTTCCAACCAGATAATAATTAACGAAGCAGTTTCAACCTTCGCCATGAAAATTAAAAGCTAAGAACACATGTGTTCATACGAACCAGCGGAGCGTGTCTCTCTCCCAAACAAGCATTTATTCAAACAAAAACAAAAATAGAAACAAACAAACAGACGCTCCAAGTAAAGTACATAAGATGTGACCGAATAAAAATATAGTTTCAAGAGAAGGAACTCCGATAATTTGTCGATGAAGAAGGGGATGCCTTGGGCATCCCCAAGCTTAGACGCTTGAGTCTTCTTGATATATGCAGGGGTGAACCACCGGGGCATCCCCAAGCTTAGACTTTTCACTCTCCTTGATCATAGTATATCATCCTCCTCTCTTGACCCTTGAAAACTTCCTCCACACCAAACTCGAAACAAACTCATTAGAGGGTTAGTGCATAATCAAAAACTCACATGTTCAGAGGTGACACAATCATTCTTAACACTTCTGGACATTGCTCAAAGCTACTGGAAGGTAATGGAACAAAGAAATCCATCCCACATAGCAAAAGAGGCAATGCGAAATAAAAGGCAGAATCTGTCAAAACAGAATAGTCCGTAAAGACAAATTTTAAAATGGCACCAGACTTGCTCAGATGAAAATGCCCAAATTGAATGAAAGTTGCGTACATATCTGAGGATCACTCACGTAAATTGGCTTAATTTTCTGAGTTACCTACAGAGAATTTTTCCCAGATTCGTGACAGCAAAGAAATCTGTTTCCGTGCAAGTAATCCAAATCTAGTATGAACTTTTCTATCAACGACTTTACTTGGCACAACAAAACACAAAACTAAGATAAGGAGAGGTTGCTACAGTAGTAAACAACTTCCAAGACACAAATATAAAACAAAGTACTGTAGCAAAATAATACATGGGTTATCTCCCAAGAAGTTCTTTTTTATAGCCATTAAGATGGGCTCAGCAGTTTTGGTGATGCACTCGCAAGAAATAGTATTTGAAGCAAAAGAGAGCTTCAAGAGGCAAATTAAAAACACATTTTAAGCCTAACATGCTTCCTATGCAGAGGAATCTTGTACACAAATGAATTCATGAAGAACAAAGTGACAAGCATAAGAGGATAAAACACGAGTAACTTCAAGATTCTCAACATAAAGAGGGGAAACTTAATATTATTAAGATGCATATAAACATATTTCCCTCTCTCATAATAACTTTCAAGTAGCATCATTGATGAAATCCACAATATACCCATCACTTAAAACATTCTTATCATGGTTCATATGCATAGAAGTATCATTAATTTTGGCATAAGGAGAGTTCTTTTCATTAATAGTAATTGGAGCAGGATTATTATCAAGAATTTGAACATGGTAAACAAGTTGCATATTAAGGGAATTGTTTTTGGTAACCCAATCATGACTATGACAAGTTTCATAAGGATAGTTAGAACCTATATCATAGCATTCTTTGTAATAATCATCGGAGATCGGAGGCACAAGTGTCATCATAGGAAATAGAATAGTTATCTTTCACAGATCGGTTTATCCGTGTCCACACCATCATTGTTATTAGAAGGAGATGTATCAAGAACATAATGACCAGTAGCTAAAGGATTTTCAAACACCTCTTCCCCAAGCTTAGAGCTTTCTATATCATTATGGGAGGAAGCATGGATAGCACCGACACTATGGCAATCATTATCATCATCATTTTCAGAATTAATTTCCCGGAGATTTGCAATATCAAAAGTAGTGTGCTCATTCAAATCATGATTGCTAATGTATGTAAAGGGCATAGGAAGATCATCGTATTCAGATTCATTATCACAATAATCATCAGGAGCAACATACTTACGGTTACCTATCGTTATCTCATATACGCGGGGATATGCTGTTACCTCTTTCTTTTTATTCCCCTTATTCTTCTTCTTCTTCTTCGTTCCCTTCTTCTTCTTCTCCTTCTCCTTTTCCTCATTCCCTTCTTCAGGAGGGAGAGGCTTGAAGGGTGGCTTGTCCGCATAACCTGATTTACTTTCAGAAACAATAGAAGAAACTTGGGAGGATCCCTCCTTTTCATTAATTAGTTGAAAACACACAACGGTCCTATCATATTTTGGCAAGGTGTCATCTTCTAAAATATTTTGTATGTAAGTATTTGTATGGCTATTATCAATGCAATAAGAAAAACACCCATGCAGGACATCATCAATATCAAGATCACTCATATGTAACAAAGAGATTTTTCTCGACAGTTCTTCACACCCCAAAAATAAAGTAAGTTCATCATGCTGATTAGGAGTAATTTCATCATCACAATACAAATTTGTAGCACTCATTGGGTTCAAATTATCATTGGAGGAGCATTGAAAATTAAAATGACCCACTTCATGGCAAACTTCACAAATAAAAGGATAGAGGGCACAAACTTTTTTACCAAGATCATCTAGAGCCCTAAACCACTTTCTAGTTTTTTCATTAGCATGATGGATACAATATTCATCTTTGATTTGATTAATTCCACAAGGTCTATGTATTCCACAAAAATTAACATGCTTATAGGAAATAGCATTCTTAGGAGTTTGAGCATGCTTATTGCAATAATTAACAACAATTTCATTCTTCATGCAAGCCTCTTTAAAAGGTTCATGATATTTATCAAAATTCTTTTAGGTAATTCAAAATGAGAAGCAAAGGCTTTATAAAGATTTGCAGCAACTTGAGAGTCAAGACCATAAGTAGCACTCATATTTCGAAATTTATCGGTATCCATAAAAGCTTCAATGCATTCATAATCATAATTTATACCGACTCTTTACCTTTGTCGTTCTCCCATCCTTCGGCGTTGTCCTCAATCCGATCAAGAAGATCCCACCTAGCTTCAACCTCCTTGCTTGTGAAAGATCCCTCCGAACATGCGTCCGGATAGTCCTTATGTTGTCCCGAAAGCCTCGCATAAAAATTGTTAACAATAACATTACGGGGAGCTCATGAATGGGACATTTGAGCATTAGTGATTTCAATCTCCCCACGCTTGAGAAATACTCTCTCCATCACGAGGATAAAAGTTATAAATATAATTCCTATCAATATGCACTTCATGAGGAGGATAAAATTTAGAATAAAAGAGAGATGCAATTTCCTCCCAACCAAGAGAATGACTATTCTCCAACAATTTATACCAATGCGCCGCTTTACCAGACAGTGAAACAGAGAATAGCTTCTTCCTCACTTCATCCATAGAGATACCTGCACACTTGAATAACCCGCATAATTCATGCAAAAACAATAAATGATCTCTAGGATGGACAGTTCCATCCCTTTATAGTGGTTATCCATAACACGTTCAATAATTTTCATAGGTATTTTATATGGAATACTTTCGAGTAGGTGCATTTAAAATATCACAAGCATCATTAGAGTTATCGCATACGGGAGATAAAGTATTATCGAGCAAATTTTCTCCCTAAAGATGGGAAGCTAAAAATATCACAAAAACTAGCTTCCCCAAGCTTAGACTTCTTCATAGCATTAGCGATGAATTGCATTCATACTAATAACATCGCTACTAGCATGCAAATAAGGTTCCATAGGTTTTTTAATTTTTGCATCAAACAATTCTAAATCGGGAAAAAGATTAAAAAGCTCACCAATTTTTTTGTTGTATTCCATTATGCCTTACTAGTGTAAAACAAGAAACAAAAAGATGCAATTGGAGGATCTAAAGGAAATAGCTTCGAGTACTTACAACGGCGAAAATAGCTTAGTAGCCGAGATCCGGAGTGTGAGTACCTTTTACCTTTCCTCCCCGGCAATGGCGCCAGAAAATAGCTTGATGTCTACGTTCCCCTTCCTTTCCTGTAGACAGTGTTGGGCCTCCAAGAGCAGAGGTTTGTAGAACAAGCAGCAAGTTTTCCCTTAAGTGGATCACCCAAGGTTTATCGAACTCAGGGAGGAAGAGGTCAAAGATATCCCTCTCATGCAACCCCGCAACCACAAAGCAAGAAGTCTCTTGTGTCCCCAACACACCTAATAGGTGCACTAGTTCGGCGAAGAGATAGTAAAATACGAGTGGTATGAATATATATGAGCAAGTAGCAACGGTGCCGAGAAAATAGCTTGTCTGGCGTGTAGTTGATGGTGGTAGTATTGCAGCAGTAGTAACGTAATGAAAACAAGAAACAAACAGCGATAGCGATATTTAGGAACAAGGCCTAGGGATTACACTTTCACTAGTGGACACTCTCAACATTGATCACATAACGAGAATAGATAAATGCATACTCTACACTTTTGTTGGATGATGAACACATTGCGTAGGATTACACGAACCCTCAATGCCGGAGTTAACAAGCTCCACAATTAATGTTCATATTTTAGTAACCTTATAGTGCAAGATAGATCAACATAACCAAATAGATCACATCAATACCATCATAGTAATAGTTAACTTCACAATCCACAAGAGATCATGATCATAGCCTACGACAAGAACCACATGGTGCACGCACTAGTCACCTTTACACCATGCAGGAGGAATAGAATACTTTAATAACATCACTAGAGTAGCACATAGATGAATTGTGATACAAAACTCATATGAATCTCAATCATGTAAGGCAGCTCATGAGATTATTGTATTGAAGTACATGTAGAGAGATTAACCACATAGCTACCGTACATGCCCCGAGCCTCGATGGAGAACTACTCCCTCCTCATGGGAGCGAGCAGCGGTGATGAAGATGGCGGTGGAGATGGCAGCGGTGTCGATGGAGAAGCCTTCCGGGGCACTTCCCCGCTCCGGCAGCATACCGGAACAGAGACTCCTATCCCCCAGATCTTGGCCTCGCGATGGCGGCGGCTCTGGAAGGTTTCTGTGGTTTTCGTCGAACGTATCAGGGTTTTCGATCCAGGGGCTGTATATAGGCGAAGAGGCGGCGCAGGAGGGCTGAAGGGGTGCCCACACCATATGGC
The DNA here is from genome assembly GCF_022539505.1 of Lolium rigidum. Classification (NCBI taxonomy): domain Eukaryota; kingdom Viridiplantae; phylum Streptophyta; class Magnoliopsida; order Poales; family Poaceae; genus Lolium; species Lolium rigidum. The sequence goes on along the minus strand of NC_061513.1, from coordinate 316,195,353 downwards.
GGCGCGGCCAGGGCCTGGGCCGCGCCGGCCTATGGTCTGGGGGCCCAGTGCCCCCTCCGGTCCTTCTCGTGTGTTCCGGATGCTTCCGGTGAAAATAGGAACCCGAGCGTTGATTTCGTCCGATTCGAGAATATTTCGTTACTAGGATTTCGAAACCAAAAACAGCGAAAACGTGAACCGGCACTTCGGCATCTTGTTAATAGGTTAGTTCCAGAAAATGCACGAATATGACATAAAGTGTGCATAAAACATGTAGATAACATCAATAATGTGGCATGGAACATAAGAAATTATCGATACGTCGGAGACGTATCAGGGCTCTACCCGGGGCCGTTACAATCGACACCACTAACATGGGATCGCGCCCCGAGATCCCACCTCAAGGTACGGGGGAGAGAGGTGAACTATCGGATCTTTTGGCGATGGGTCGAACTCCTCGACACCACTAACAAGAATTGTTGCTCCATGTAGAATGGTCGACACCACCAACAAGAGGTCATTGTTCCGTTGACGATGATGTGCTTCTATCGGGATTCTCCGAAGATCGATCCTATTAGGTTAAAGGCAAAGATCGTCCAACCCACGTGGGTACCTAAGACTCGGAGAAACTCAGATAAGAGAGGAGACTCAAAAAATCGCGAAGGTAAGAGAAGAAAGAATTTAGGTAAGGAGAAAAATCAGAGCTAATCAGAACTATCCAACTAATTTTTGAAAATAGGTTTTGACACTAGACACAACAACGTCCGTTGGCAAGGTTATCCTATAGGCTGGACTAGTGGGGTACCGTCAACCTGAGCTCTGATACCAACTTGTGACGCCCCGGAACCGGTACCATGAGGATTCCAGCGATCCCGCCGAAATCCGCATGATATCGATTCAGAGACGCCCTCCGACACGACGTGCGCGAAGAATCACACACGTGATGCCAGAGGAATTAACACGAGTGATAACATTACAACAGGATTACAATAGAGCCCAGAAGATACATATAATACAACAACGACTCCAAAGAGTCAAGATACAAATATACAATACAAAGATCCAAATCATACAGAAGATCGAATACGTCCGAGTACGGACAAGATACAAATTGGACTAAGAGTCCTGAAGATAACCGATGGCGTCCATAACCCTGCCCAGGCCAAGCCGGAAGGGTAACCTTGCTAACGTCGTCATCTCGTACCTGTCAAAGTCGGGCCATCAGTTGCCGACAAAAAGGGAGGAAAGCAAAAGAGAAAGAGGAAAGGCGAGAGTAAGTACCAAGGAACGAACTCCGGCACGTACTTAGCGAGACTAGAAATGGCTATGCTCGCCGGGCGAATACATATATCGCCTGGGGCTATATGGTAGGTTTAGCGGCAGCAAAACTATAACCAATAGAGACACGCTACAACATCCGTCTAATCAGAGAAGATAAGAGAGCGCATAAGGTAACAAATAAATACTACACAAACATAACCCAGCCAAATACACATATCCCCTTCAACAAAGCGAAGAGGCAATGTAAAAGGCACTCAACGGTGGACAAATTTTATTCGGTATCGGTTGTAGTAATGTTATATTACTAATCAAGTTATTATCAGATTATTAACAACAAGTATAAGGTGTAAGTTGTTCTATGATCGAGCCATACAATTCCAAGTCGTCCATAACCGCGGACACGGCTTATCGATAAGATGTACACCCTGCAGGGGTTGCCCAAATGTAACCATACGCATGCTCGAACCCACTTACTACGAGTGGAGTCTCACATCAAGACCGTTCCCAATGCAAGAGAAAGTTTAATGGGAGCCACCCAACTAAGCTACCCGTGACGAAGTTCGGCCGTACTCCGATACGGACCCGGAGGTTTGTGACAACGGCTAAGCTAAGTGTGAACAACTCTGTTGTCGCTAATCGTTCCACGATATGAGTACGGAACGAATATAAACACCCGAAGGCAACGTAGTAAATCGTGCATCGTGCATATGGGCAAATAAAACCAAGGTTGTGGCTCCCAATAAACAGACTCGAGGAAAGGTAGTGGGTGATGGGGGTCCCACTCCCCCACGTATGGGTAGAGCGCTTAATCTCGGAACAGATAACAAGAACTCGGGTCCTAGGGGACATTAGCAAGTCAAAGTTCCGATGCTTTCGCAAAGGGGCTCACAGATGCCTCTGCTTACAATTTTAGTTGTTAACAATTAAGTAAAGCATGAGTATCTCCAACAATTGATATAGCACGTGATAACCTCCCAACAACCCAACATATCCCGATATCAGATCGAGATAAACAACAGAGCCTAACACGCCTACGACTCGCAAGGCTCAAACATCAAGCAACGGCTATGGGTAAGGAATGGTACATATAGGATTATTATGGTAAACAAGTGGAATAGGACACGTGACTCGATAAAGAATCGCAACATATGGATAGCAGTGCGAGGGAGAGTGTATAATAGGTGAAGAGAGAGGGCTCGCCTGTGAAAAGCTGCAGAAGAACTTGTCGCAGAACTCGTCGTATCTCACATCAACACTTCGTGATCCTATCCGGAAAGAAGCAAATGCTGGAACACACAACATATACAAGTCTTACTACTACGGATAAAGAATCGGCATGATCAAGATAATATGCATGACATGGCAAACATGATGCGGCGATGCAACTTATCCTTATTAATCAGAGTCGGAACCCCGGACAATCAAATTAGGTTGGAGTTGCATTTCTACCGACAAGTTTAAGTGTTGATTAGCATGGCAAGACATGGCAGGGGTGCGCTACTTCAAAGTTAAACGGAGCGGGAAAACCTTAGTCGGTGTCCAAAATACTCCGCTTATTATGTTAGGTGAACATGCACGACTTTCAACGTGCGACATGATGCAAGATGCAAACAGATGAATGGATGGCATATTCATGATCCTTGCATTTTTCTGATCAATTTTCATGTATAACACTTTTTATTTCGAGTTACCAAATAAAAGATATGAATTTTGGAAGATTTTGCAAACAGGAATAGAAGCAGATAGAGACATGGGCTGGACCTGAGGGGAGGCGGCGACGGATAGCGGCCCACCACACTCTAGGCGGCGAAGATGCTCACGACGAGCGGGCTGAGGCCCATCTGCAGAAGATCAATGCAGATCTAGCAAAAACAGAGGAAAAGGGTGGGCTTAATTTGCGTGCTGTGCAAATTGAACCCTGGATCTCCTGGAGATAGGCAAAGGAGCGAACCATCTGGCTGATGCATCATTAGTGAAAGAAATGCAGGGCGCTCCTTTTAGAATCATCTCTTGACGGGGATGAGCTTGAGTATCAGAAGCCATGGCGGGAGATCTGGTCGACCAGGGATCCATCGGTTCTGGACGAACAGGAATGCGGGAGTAGGCGGGCTCGACGCGGAAGACTTCAGAGAGCCAGTAACGGGCTGGGGTTTGGCCAGAGGGCCGATGGAGCAGACCGGCGACGAGGACCTGCGGAGGAGAGTGACGGCGAACATCGGTAAGCCGAAAGGAGGCGCGTAGGAGAAGAAGGGGAGGTCCGGGAGAACGAGTACATCACCAGGAAGCCTTAGATGTGCACAACACGGGCGGAGGAGGACCATGGCGGCCGGAATTGACGATGAACTCGCCGGAGTTGGGGAAGGGAACGGCGATTTTGCCGTTGATTGAGCCAGCCCCGGCTCGATTCCTTGAACTAGGTTGAAGAGGTCGACGAGGCGCATCTCCCGGTGCCCTCGGAACGGCGAGGGTGGTGTGTAGCGGCGGCGCCATGGTGGGTGGAGGAGGTACTGTGGGGTTTCCTCTTGGTTTGGTTCACAGAGAAAAAGAGAACGGGGAGTGGGGAAGGAGATGGCGGCGCTGAGGGAGGAAGATAGGAGGGCTAGGGTTTGGAGAGGAGATAAAGGAGGGGAGCAGGTGGAGGAGGGTTGGTGCGGTGGTGGCGTGGTGGAGGACCACTGCCTCATGTCCTTCTGGTGATCCTCTCTCGAGATGACGACAAGGGAGAAGAAAGGGGGGCGAAGGGGTACAGCTGGATTGGGCTGGGCCAAAGAAAGAAGTAGGGAAGGACGGGGTGGGCTGCCGGGAAGCTGGGCTAGGCTGCTCCGGTGGATAGAAGAAAAGAGAGCAGAGGTTTTATTTATAAAACCTTATGAGAAGGAAGAACAACATAATTTTTACTTAGAAATAATTTTTCTTTGATAAAATATTGTGGATGATATGATGCATATGCCATGATGATGCATAAAAGAAAAGAACAAACAAAATCTATTAGGGGCTCTACCCGGGGCCGTTACATTACATTCTGGGCAATTGCCGATTGTAGGCAATCGGCTCATTCCTGAATCCCAGCAGTGTCTGAAGAAGGGACAGTCCCAGTGCCTATCTTCGTCGTCTTGCTCCCTTGATTTTTCCTTGGCACGGCGCTCGTACTCCTCATCGCGATCATGCCGACGATGTCTCCTGGCGTCCCTAGCCAGACGGTCTCTATCATCATCGTCGCTGGATCGTCGGCGTTGGCTGTATTGACTCACATACTTATTGAGGAGGTGATCAGAGAGAGATCGCTGATATCTCACATTCCTTACTTCTCCCTCTGTGATGTAGCGCTTGCCATCGTGACGGAGCCGATCGCGTGGAGCGGCCTCCTCTGTGTCCTTGCTACGAGCAGCGCTGCCCTCGTCTCCATCCTTGCCAGAGTGGTGTCCAGGTCCTACCATGTTGATGTTTAACGAGAATCCTGGCTGGCAACCTTCAGGGTAAGTGGACTCCACCATGTTAACGGCGGGGAATGGGTGGGTGTCGACCTTCATGGCGTCTCGGTTGAAAATCGGACGTCCTTGTTCTATCGCCATTTGGATCTGCCGACGCCACACCCTGCGGTCGTTGGTGGCATGGGAGAACGAGTTATGCCATTTGCGGTATGGCTTTCCGTTCAGCTCTCCGTACCGTGGGGAGTTTGAGGCCTTCGGGTAACTTCAACTGCTTCTCCTTGAGTAAGAGGTCGAAGATTTGCTCAGTTTTAGTCACGTCAAAATCAAACCCTCTGGGCGGACCTGGTGGCTTAACCCATTTGCAGGACATGGGGGTCGCCCCCCGAGTCCATTCAGCCACTGCTACTTCTTGATGTCCCGCAGAGCCTTCATCCTCATCTGCCTCAACCAGGACTACCGCACGCTTGAATTTGTCCTGGTACAAGTCCGGGTGGCGCTTGTTCATATGCCGGCGGTTTCGAACCATGTGCGCCGGTGAAGGGTAGTCTCGCTTGGGAGGCCATATCCTTGATTGGTGATGCGAGGCCCACCACCGCCAACTCGATCGCTTCCTTTTCGGTCACACGAGCCGAATAACATCGGTTCCTAAGATTTACGAAGCGACTGGATGTATTCGCCACGGTTTCCCCACGCTTCGACGTATTTGTGCTAGATCGGCAAGGCCGGACTCGGAAGCCTCCGAGTGATACCGCATGTGGAACTGTTCTTCCAAGCTGCTTCCAAGTCCGGATCGAGTCCGGCGGCAACGAAGTGTACCACCCGAAAGCCGATCCCGTGAGGGACTGTGCGAAGAACCTCACACGTAGCTCATCTCGCTGCCGAGATCGTGCCCGACCTGTGCCAAGTATCGGCTCACATGCTCGATGGAGCTGGAACCATCCGATCCGTTGAACTTGGAGAAATCGGGGAGCCGATATTTGGGTGGTAGCGGGATCAACTCGTACTCGTTGGGGTACGGCTTGGAATAGCCGATTGTCCTCCTTTTCGGCACCATGCCGAACCGGTCTCCGAGTATGGTACTGATTTGATCCGCGGTGCTTGGCTGCGGGAGTCGAACTACGAAGATTCGCCGGAGTGGCATACTTAGCCAGCCATGCTTGCTTTTCCAGCTCCGAGCCAACCGCAGGAGCTGAGCTCTGGAGGTTTGTCGGAGTGGCATATTTAGCTAGCCACGTCTGCTTCTCAAGATCTGTCGCTGAAGTTCCTCCTGCTTTTCCAGAAGTCCCTGCTGTTGCGGCCTGGTTTGTGAGCGCCCAGTTACCGCCGTCTGGCACGTATGTGCACGTGTATCCGTGAGGGATCTCCTTAGGCGCCTCGTACAAGAACTGGTAGTCACTAGGGTCACCACCGATCTTATAGACGACGAATGCCGGTGAATTCGGCACTTCTGGTGCTGCCAATGCAAACGGCAGCGGTGGATGGGACTGGAGTGGCATCTCTCCTTGGTATGTCCCGAGAGCTGGTCCTGGCGGAGAGTACTGGTGCCTCATGATCTCCTGGATCACCCGAAGAGCGACACGCTCCAAAGTGTTCACCAGGTTCTCAGAGTGGCGGTGCAGCGAGTGAGCCACCATGTAGTTGATCTCCTGACGCAGGGACCTGGTGCGTTCTTCTGACGGGGCGGACAGGTCTATTCCATCGAGCGCACCTTCAGGCGAGAACCCTTTCCACCTGATGCCATGTGAACGGGTTCTGTGAAAAGAGCCGATGAGGTCGGCTTCGAGGATCGTTTTGACCTCGTCATACTTCTTCTTGAGCTCCTCGGTCGGATCCTCGTACGTGATCAGGGTGCCGTCCGCCATCTCGGATGTAGATGGCGATGTGGTTGATGTCGAAGATTGTCCCACCGGCGTGCCGGAATGTGTTGCGGTCGAAACCCACCGGCGAGCAGCGACGGGCAACACGAGAGAGCCGGGAGCAACTTAGGGCTGCGGCCGGCCCTGGTCCCTCCGAGCGACGGCCCGCAAAGACTCCGGCACGCACGTCCGATGCTGGTGCAAGGGCGTGCCACCTGACCTATACCTGGTCGGGAAGGTGATGGAGATGCCTCGCTTAGTTTCTCGCATGGCATACACGTAAACATTAAATACGAGCCTCGATCGGCTCTCGGGTTGTCCTGTGAATCGGCTCAAGGAGCCGATCCACCCATGATTCGTACGAGGTGTACGAATATATGGTGGTCCTGCTTGATCAAGATAAAGCTAAAACGATCTACGACGATTTAGGGTTTTCACCGCATAATCGGATCATCCTACTCGTGATTGGGCCTCGCGGCCACGCACGGTGATCGTAAGCCGATCCTAGACAAGGCCTAAAAACCAACACGAGGTTGATCCCCGGAACATCCTGTCTAGGGCTAGCAAACTACACCCTACGCGCCGCTGGATCCTCCAACCCTTTGTAAGGCCTAACTATTGCAGATATTAAACTAATCCTTGAAGAACAAGGAGCAACCGTAACGGATCGGATCTACCGAATAATGATCAAGCGGGGTGCCGCCCCTACACCTAAGATAGGTGTAAGGGCGGCTAGATGCATAAGGGTTGCACGACGACAGCATATGATATGAAGAACAATGCTAACCCTAACACATCTAAGATAACTACGTTGCTCGCCATCAAAAAGGCTTCAGTACGAGCAACGCATGGCAACGAATAAACTTGATCGCCTAGATCGCAAGATGCGATCTAGGCAGCATGATGCTTACCCGGAAGAAACCCTCGAGACAAGGGAGTTGGCGATGCGCCTAGATTGGTTTGTGGTGAACGTTGGTTGTTGTTTATTTCATAAACCCTAGATACATATTTATAGTCCGTAGACTTTCTAACGTGGGAATAATCCCCACCGTGCACGAGACAAACTCTAACTAACCGACACGTATCCTACTATATTACAGATACATGGGCAAACTAGCCCAAACTTTGCATATAAGGCCGATTCACATATATTCTTCCATGTATATTCTTCAAGTCCATCTTGATCGCGGCCCACCTCTGACTCGGTCAAATTCTGGTGATAACAAGAAGATTGTGACACAGACATGTAAGAGATTCGGTTTTCAGCATTAGCAAGCTTAGTTTGCAACCCAGAAATTTCCATATTCAGATTTTTAAGTTGATTTCCTATATTCTTCAACAAGGTAGATTTCTCATTCATAGTTTTAGTAAACAATTTATTTTGCTCATATTGTGATCGCATAAAGCTCTTGGTGGATCTTTCAATTTCTAACACCTTTTCCTCATTAGGTGAAGCGTATCTACCATAAGAGTTACCATTAGCAGGATATGGCCTAGAATTATTTTGAGCAACCAATGACGCTAACGGAACATTATTAGGATCAACATTAGGCCTACCATTCATAAGCATAGACATAATAGCATCAATCTTATCACTCAAGGAAGAGGTTTTTCGACAGAATTTACCTTCTTACCTTGTGGAGCTCTTTCCGTGTGCCATTCAGAGTAATTGATCATCATATTATCAAGAAGCTTTGTTGAGTCACCAAGAGTGATGGACATAAAGGTATCTCCAGCAGCTGAATCCAATAGGTTCCGCGAAGAAAAATTCAGTCCTGCATAAAAGGTTTGGATGATCATCCAAGTAGTTAGTCCATGGGTTGGGCAATTTTTAACCAAAGATTTCATTCTTTCCCATGCTTGTGCAACATGTTCAGTATCTAATTGTTTAAAATTCATTATGCTACTCCTCAAAGATATAATTTTAGCAGTGGGGATAATATCTACCAATAAAAGCATCCTTGCATTTAGTCCATGAATCAATACTATTCTTAGGCAGAGATAGCAACCAATCTTTAGCTCTTCCTCTTAATGAGAAAGGGAACAATTTTAACTTTATAATGTCACCATCTACATCTTTATATTTTTGCATTTCACACAATTCAACAAAATTATTGAGATGGGCAGCAGCATCATCAGAACTAACACTGGAAAATTGCTCTCGCATAACAAGATTCGATAAAGCAGGTTTAATTTCAAAGAATTCTCACTGTAGTAGCAGAGTGGAGCAATAGGTGTGCATAAGAAATCATTATTATTTGTGGTTGTGAAGTCACACAACTTAGTATTTTCAGGAGTAACCATTTTAGCAACAGTAAATAAAGCAAACTAGATAAAGTAAATGCAAGTAACTAATTTTTTTGTTTTTTTGATATAGCAAACAAGATAGCAAATAAAGTAAAACTAGCAACTAATTTTTTTGTATTTTGATATAGTGCAGCAAACAAAGTAGTAAATAAAACTAAGCAAGACAAAAACAAAGTAAAGAGATTGGGATGTGGAGACTCCCCTGCACGGCGTGTCTTGATCTCCCGACAACGGCGCCAGAAAAAGTGCTTGATACGCGTACAGCACGCGTCCGTTGGGAACCCCAAGAGGAAGGTGTGATGCGTACAGCGGCAAGTTTTCCCTCAGTATGAAACCAAGGTTTATCGAACCAGTAGAAGCCAAGAAGCACGTTGAAGGTTGATGGCGGCGAGATGTAGTGCGGTGCAACACCAGGGATTCCGGCGCCAACGTGGAACCTGCACAACACAAACCAAGTACTTTGCCCCAACGAAACAGCGAGGTTGTCAATCTCACCGGCTTGCTCGTAACAAAGGATTAGATGTATAGTGTTGATGATGATTGTTTGCGGAAAACGAGTAGAACAATTGCAGCGGATTGTATTTCGAGTATAGAGAATTGGACCGTGGTCCACAGTTCACTAGAGGTGTCTCTCCCATAAGATAAACAAGCATGTTGGGTGAACAAATTACGGTTGGGCAATTGACAAATAGAGAGGGCATGACCATGCACATACATATTATGATGAGTGTTGTGAGATTTAATTGGGCATTACGACAAAGTACATAGACCGCTATCCGAGCATGCATCTATGCCTAAAAAGTCCACCTTCGGGTTATCATCCGAACCCCTTCCGGTATTAAGTTGCTAACAACGAGACAATTGCATTAAGTATTGCGCGTAATGTAATCGGTAACTACATCCTCGAACATAGCACCAATGTTTTATCCCTAGTGGCAACAAGACATCCATAACCTTAGAGGTTCTTGTCACCCCTCAGCATTCACGGAGACATGAACCCACTATCGAGCATAAATACTCCCTCTTGGAGTTACTAGCATCAACTTGGCCAGAGCATCTACTAATAACGGAGAGCATGCAAGATCATAAACAACACATAGACATGAATTGATAATCAACATAACATAGTATTCTCTATTCATCGGATCCCAACAAACACAACATATAGAATTACAGATAGATGATCTTGATCATGTTCGGCAGCTCACAAGACCCGACAATTAAGCACAATGAGGAGATGACAACCATCTAGCTACTGCTATGGACCCATAGTCCAGGGGTAGACTACTCACACATCACTCCGGAGGCGACCATGGCGCCGAAGAGTCCTCCGGGAGATGATTCCCCTCTCCGACAGGGTGCCGGAGGCGATCTCCTGAATCCCCCGAGATGGGATTGGCGGCGGCGGCGTCTCTGGAAGGTTTTCCGTATCGTGGCTCTCGGTACTGGGGGTTTCGCGACGAAGGCTATTTGTAGGCGGAAGGGCAGGTCGAGGGGCGTCACGAGGGGCCCACACCCTAGGTCGGCGCGGCCAGGGCTTGGGCCGCGCCGCCCTATGGTTTGGCCACCTCGTGGCCCCACTTCGTCTCCTCTTCGGTCTTCTGGAAGCTTCGTGGCAAAATAGGACCACAGGCGTTGATTTCGTCCAATTCCGAGAATATTTCCTTACTAGGATTTCCGAAACCAAAAACGGCGAAAACGACAATCGGCACTTCGGCATCTTGTTAATAGGTTAGTTCCGGAAAATGCACGAATATGACATAAAGTGTGCATAAAATATGTAGATATCATCAATAATGTGGCATGGAACATAAGAAATTATCGATACGTCGGAGACGTATCGGGTCACCTAGCGGTGCATCAAGCACATATTGCAGATTTCCGCCGAGAGAGGAAGATCCTCACATGATGGAACCGGTCGGTGAAGTTGCTACCGTTGCTCTTAAGTTTTTCTTTCTCTAGGAACTGGTTAAAATTGATTGGGGACGCCATCTCTACAACATATATTTGCAAAAGTTTAGACTAAGTTTATGACAAATTGAGTTCAAATTTTAATTCAACATAATTAAAAATCTAGGTGAACTCCCACTCAAAACAATATCCCTCGCATTGTCTTAGTGATCACACGAACCAAATCCACCGCACCTAAGTCCGATATCAAAAGACAAGGTGTGATTTCAATGGCGAACACTCAAAGTGTTCATCATATCAACCATATGATTCATGCTCTACCTTTCGGTATCACGTGTTCCGAGACCATGTCTGTACATGCTAGGCTCGTCAAGGCCACCTTAGTATCCGCATGTGCAAAGCTGTCTTGCACCCGTTGTATGTACTTGTTGATTCTATCACACCCGATCATCACGAGATGCTTCGAACCGACAAGACTTGGTAACGGTGCTACTAAGGATGAACACTTTATTATATTGAGATTTTAGTGAGGGATCATCTTATAATGCTACCGTCGCGATCTAAGCAAAATAAGATGCATAAAAGGATTAACATCACATGCAGTTCATATGTGATATGATATGGCCCTTTTGTCTTTGCGCCTTTGATCTTCAACTCCAAAGCACGGACATGATCTCCATCATCTTCGGACATGATCTCCATCATCGTCGGCGTAGCGTCAAGGTCAATGGCGCCATCTCCATGATTGTCCTCCATGTAGCAACTATTACAACTACTTTGAAATACTACTCAACATGAAATTTAAAGACAACCATAAGGCTCCTGCCGGTTGCCACAATACAATAATGATCATCTCATACATATTCATCATCACATTATGGCCATATCACATCACCAAACCCTGCAAAAACAAGTTAGACGTCTCTAATTTGGTTTGCATATTTTACGTGGTTTAGGGTTTTCGAGAGAGATCTAATCTACCTACGAACATGAACCACAACGTTGATACTAATGTTTTCAATAGAAGAGTAAATTGAATCTTCACTATAGTAGGAGAGACCAGACACCCGCAAAGCCTCTTATGCAATACAAGTTGCATGTCGAACGAGGAACAAGTCTCATGAACGCGGTCATGTAAAGTTAGTCCGAGCCGCTTCATCCCACTATGCCACAAAGATGCAAAGCACTCAAACTAAAGATAACAAGAGCATCAACGCCCACAAACCATTGTGTTCTACTCGTGCAACCATCTATGCATAGACACGGCCCTGATACCACTGTAGGATAACGTTGCATAGAAAACAAAAAATTTCCTACCGCGAACACGCAATCCAAGCCAAGATGCAATCTAGAAGACGGTAGCAACGAGGAGGTATCGAGTCTCACCCTTGAAGAGATTCCAAAGCCTACAAGATGAGGCTCTTGTTGCTGCGGTAGACGTTCACTTGCCGCTTGCAAAAGCGCGTAGAAGATCTTGATCACGATCGCTTCCGACGCCACGAACGGGCAGCACCTCCGTACTCGGTCACACGTTCGGTTGTTGATGAAGACAACGTCCACCTCCCCGTTCCAGCGGGCAGCGGAAGTAGTAGCTCCTCTTGAATCCGACAAGCACGACGACGTGGTGCTCGGTGGTGGTGGAGAAGTCCGGCGGAGCTTCGCTAAGCGTGCGGGAAGTGGAGGAGCGGGGCGGCTAGGGTTTGGGGAGAGGGGGGCGCCGGCCACTAAGGGGTGCGGCCACCTTGGTGGTTCTTGAGGTGGCCGTTCCCCTCCCCTTGTCCCTCATTATATAGGTGGAAGCCCCAAGGGTTGGACTACAAGTCTCCGAATAAGACCCGAACCCAAAACCTTCCATATGATGGGGAAACCTATCCAAGCTAGGACTCCCACTAGAGGTGGGAGTTCCACCTTCCATATGGGGGGGTGGCCGGCCCCCATAGGGGGAGTCCACTTGGGACTCCTCCCCCACTAGGGTTGGCCGGCCATGGAGGTGGAGTCCCTCCGGGACTCCACCTTCCTTGGTGGTTTCTTCCGGACTTTTCTAGAACCTTCTAGAACCTTCCATAGAACCTTCCGCATCATTTTAATTCACATAAAGTGACATCCTATATATGAATCTTATTCTCCGGACCATTCCGGAACTCCTCGTGATGTCCGGGATCTCATCCGGGACTCCGAACAAATGTTCGAACTCCATTCCATATTCAAGTTCTACCATTTCAACATCCAACTTTAAGTGTGTCACCCTACGGTTCGTGAATTATGCGGACATGGTTGAGTACTCACTCCGACCAATAACCAATAGCGGGATCCGGAGATCCATAATGGCTCCCACATATTCAACGATGACTTTAGTGATCGAATGAACCATTCACATACGATACCAATTCCCTTTGTCACACGATATTTTACTTGTCCGAGGTTTGATCTTCGGTATCACTCTATACCTTGTTCAACCTCGTCTCCTGACAAGTACTCTTTACTCGTACCGTGGTATGTGGTCTCTTATGAACTTATTCATATGCTTGCAAGACATTAGACGACATTCCACCGAGAGGGCCCGAGTATATCTATCCGTCATCGGGATGGACAAATCCCACTGTTTGATCCATATGCCCGAACTCATACTTTCCGGATACTTAATCCCACCTTTATAACCACCCATTTACGCAGTGGCGTTTGGTGTAATCAAAGTACCTTTCCGGTATAAGTGATTTACATGATCTCATGGTCATAAGGACTAGGTAACTATGTATCGAAAGCTTATAGCAAATAACTTAATGACGAGATCTTATGCTACGCTTAATTGGGTGTGTCCATTACATCATTCATATAATGATATAACCTTGTTATTAATAACATCCAATGTTCATGATTATGAAACTAATCATCTATTAATCAACAAGCTAGTTAAGAGGCATACTAGGGACTTCTTTGTTGTCTACATATCACACATGTACTAATGTTTCGGTTAATACAATTATAGCATGATATATAAACATTTATCATAAACATAAAGATATATATAATAACCACTTTATTATTGCCTCTAGGGCATATCTCCTTCAGGAGCTTCGCTAAGCGTGCGGGGAAGAAGGAGGAGTGGGGCGGCTAGGGTTTGGGGAGAGGGGGGCGCCGGGCACTTGAGGGGTGCGGCCACCTTGTGGTGTTGGGGTGGACGGCCCCCTCCACTTGGCCCTCATTATATAGGTGGAACACCCAAGAGTTGGTCTACAAGTCTTCGAATAAGACCCCAAACCAAAACCTTCCATATCACATGAAACCTACCCAAGTTAGGACTCCCACTAGAGGTGGGATTCCCACCTTCCCTTGGGAGGGGTGGCCGGCCACCTTGGTGGAGCCCAAGGTGGACTCCCCTCTCCTAGGGTTGGCCGGCCATGGGAGGTGGAGTCCCTTCGGGACTCCGCCTTCCTTAGTGATTTCTTCCGGACTTTTCTAGAACCTTCTAGAACCTTCCGTAGAACCTTCCGGATCATTTTAAATCTTATAAAATGACTTCCTATATATGAATCTTATTCTCCGGACCATTCCGGAACTCCTCGTGATGTCCGGGATCTCATCCGGGACTCCGAACAAATCTTCGAACTCCATTCCATATTCAAGTTCTACCATTTCAACATCAAACCTTAAGTGTGTCACCCTACGGTTCGCGAACTATGCGGACATGGTTGAGTACTCTCTCCGACCAATAACCAATAGCGGGATCTGGAGATCCATAATGGCTCCCACATTTTCAACGATGACTTTAGTGATCGAATGAACCATTCACATACGATACCAATTCCCTTTGTCACGCGATATTTTACTTGTCCGAGGTTTGATCATCGGTATCACTCTATACCTTGTTCAACCTCGTCTCTCGACAAGTACTCTTTACTCGTACCGTGGTATGTGGTCTCTTATGAACTTATTCATATGCTTGCAAGACATTAGACGACATTCCACCGAGAGGGCCCGGAGTATATCTATCCGTCATCGGGATGGACAAATCCCATCGTTGATCCATATGCCTCAACTCATACTTTCCGGATACTTAATCCCACCTTTATAACCACCCATTTACGCAGTGGCGTTTGATGTAATCAAAGTACCTTTCTGGTATAAGTGATTTACATGATCTCATGGTCATAAGGACTAGGTAACTATGCATCGAAAGCTTATAGAAAATAACTCAATGACGTGATCTTATGCTATGCTTAATTGGGTGTGTCCATTACATCATTCATACAATGATATAACCTTGTTATTAATAACATCCAATGTTCATGATTATGAAACTAATCATCCATTAATCAACAAGCTAGTTAAGAGGCATACTAGGGACTCTTTGTTGTTTACATATCACACATGTATCAATGTTTCGGTTAATACAATTATAGCATGGTATATAAACATTTATCATAAACATAAAGATATATAATAACCACTTTTATTATTGCCTCTTGGGCATATCTCCTTCAGTCTCCCACTTGCACTTGAGTCAATAATCTAGATTACATTGTAATGTACCTAACACCCATGGTATTCTGGTGTTGGTCATGCTTTGCCCTAGGGAGAGCTTTAGTCAATGGATCTGCTACATTCAGATCAGTGTGTACTTTGCAAATCTTTACTTCTCCATCTTCGATGTACTCGCGAATCGAGTGGTAACTGATACGCGTTCAACTCGCGTCCGTTGGGAACCCCAAGAGGAAGGTGTGATGCGTACAGCGGCAAGTTTCCCTCAGTATGAAACCAAGGTTATCGAACCAGTAGGAGCCAAGAAGCACGTTGAAGGTTGATGGCGGCGGGATGAATTGCGGCGCAACACCAGGGATTCCGGCGCCAACGTGGAACCTGCACAACACAACCAAAGTACTTTGCCCCAACGAAACAGTGAGGTTGTCAATCTCACCGGCTTGCTGTAACAAAGGATTAACCGTATTGTGTGGAAGATGATTGTTTGCGAGAAAACAGTAGAACAAGTATTGCGATAGATTGTATTTCGAGTAAAGAGAATTGGACCGGGGTCCACAGTTCACTAGAGGTGTCTCTCCCATAAGATAAACAAGCATGTTGGGTGAACAAATTACAGTTGGGCAATTGACAAATAAAGAGGGCATGACCATGCACATACATATCATGATGAGTATAGTGAGATTTAATTGGGCATTACGACAAAGTACATAGACCGCCATCCAACCGCATCTATGCCTAAAAAGTCCACCTTCGGGTTATCATCCGAACCCCTCCAGTATTAAGTTGCAAAGCAACAGTACAATTGCATTAAGTATGGTGCGTAATGTAATCAACAACTACATCCTTAGACATAGCATCAATGTTTTATCCCTAGTGGCAACAAGCACAACACAACCTTAGAACTTTTCGTCATCTGTCCCGGTGTCAATGCGGGCATGAACCCACTATCGAGCATAAATACTCCCTCTTGGAGTTACAAGCATCTACTTGGCCGGAGCATCTACTAGTAACGGAGAGCATGCAAGATCATAAACAACACATAGATATAACTTTGATAATCAACATAACAAGTATTCTCTATTCATCGGATCCCAACAAACGCAACATATAGAATTACGGATAGATGATCTTGATCATGTTAGGCAGCTCACAAGATCCGACAATGATAGCACAATGGGGAGAAGACAACCATCTAGCTTCGCTATGGACCCATAGTCCAGGGGTAGACTACTCACACATCACACCGGAGGCGACCATGGCGGCGTAGAGTCCTCCGGGAGATGATTCCCCTCTCCGGCGGGGTGCCGGAGGCGATCTCCTCGGATCCCCCGAGATGGGATCGGCGGCGGCGGCGTCTCTGGAAGGTTTTCCGTATCGTGGCTCTCGGTACAGGGGGTTTCGCGACGGAGGCTATTTGTAGGCGGAAGGGCAGGTCAAGAGGCGGCACGGGGGCCCCACACCACAGGGCCGCGTGGCCAAGGGGGGGCGCGCCGCCCTAGGGTGTGGC
Source organism: Lolium rigidum (assembly GCF_022539505.1). Classification (NCBI taxonomy): domain Eukaryota; kingdom Viridiplantae; phylum Streptophyta; class Magnoliopsida; order Poales; family Poaceae; genus Lolium; species Lolium rigidum. The sequence continues at coordinate 316,178,602 of NC_061513.1, read as the reverse complement.
CCCCTCGTGGCCCCTCTTCGTCTCCTCTTCGGACTTCCGGAAGCTTCGTGGCAAAATAGGACCCCGGGCGTTGATTTCGTCCAATTCCGAGAATATTTCATTACTAGGATTTCGAAACCAAAAACAGCAGAAACAAAGAATCGGCACTTCGGCATCTTGTTAATAGGTTAGTTCCGGAAAATGCACGAATATGACATAAAGTGTGCATAAAACATGTAGATAACATCAATAATGTGGCATGGAACATAAGAAATTATCGATACGTCGGAGACGTATCAGCATCCCCAAGCTTAGTTCTCGCTCGTCCCGAGCGGGTAAAACGATAACACGGATAATTTCTGGAGTGACATGCCATCATAATCTTGATCATACTATTTGTAAAGCATATGTAGTGAATGCAGCGATCAAAACAATGTATATGACATGAGTAAACAAGTGAATCATATAGCAAAGACTTTTCATGAATAGCACTTCAAGACAAGCATCAATAAGTCTCGCATAAGAGTTAACTCATAAAGCAATAATTCATAGTAAAAGCATTGAAGCAACACAAAAGAAGATTAAGTTTCAGCGGTTGCTTTCAACTCATAACATGTATATCTCATGGATATTGTCAACATAGAGTAATATAATAAGTGCAATAAGCAAGTATGTAGGAATCAATGCACAGTTCACACAAGTGTTTGCTTCTTGAGGTGGAGAGAAATAGGTGAACTGACTCAACATTGAAAGTAAAAGAATGGTCCTCATAGAGGAAAAGCATCGATTGCTATATTTGTGCTAGAGCTTTGATTTTGAAAACATGAAACAATTTTGTCAACGGTAGTAATAAAGCATATGTATCATGTAAATTATATCTTGTAAGTTGCAAGCCTCATGCATAGTATACTAATAGTGCCCGCACCTTGTCCTAATTAGCTTGGACTACCGGATCATCACAATGCACATGTTTTTACCAAGTGTCACAAAGGGGTACCTCTATGCCGCCTGTACAAAGGTCTAAGGAGAAAGCTCGCATTGGATTTCTCGCTATTGATTATTCTCAACTTAGACATCCATACCGGGACAACATAGACAACAGATAATGGACTCCTCTTGTATGCATAAGCATGTAACAACAATTAATAATTTTCTCATTTGAGATTGAGGATATTTGTCCAAAACTGAAACTTCCACCATGGATCATGGCTTTAGTTAGCGGCCCAATGTTCTTCTCTAACAATATGCATGCTTAACCATAAGGTGTTAGATCTCTCTTACTTCGGACAAGACGGACATGCATAGCAACTCACATGAAATTCAACAAAGAGTAGTTGATGGCGTCCCCAGTGAACATGGTTATCGCACAACAAGCAACTTAATAAGAGATAAAGTGCATAAGTACATATTCAATACCACAATAGTTTTTAAGCTATTTGTCCCATGAGCTATATATTGCAAAGGTGATGATGGAATTTTAAAGGTAGCACTCAAGCAATTTACTTTGGAATGGCGGAAAATACCATGTAGTAGGTAGGTATGGTGGACACAAATGGCATAGTGGTTGGCTCAAGTATTTTGGATGCATGAGAAGTATTCCCTCTCGATACAAGGTTTAGGCTAGCAAGGCTTATTTGAAACAAACACAAGGATGAACCGGTGCAGCAAAACTCACATAAAAGACATATTGAAAACATTATAAGACTCTACACCGTCTTCCTTGTTGTTCAAACTCAATACTAGAAATTATCTAGACCTTAGAGAAACCAAATATGCAAACCAAATTTTAGCATGCTCTATGTATTTCTTCATTAATGGGTGCAAAGCATATGATGCAAGAGCTTAATCATGAGCACAACAATTGCCAAGTATCACATTACCCAAGACATTTATAGCAATTACTACATGTATCATTTTCCAATTCCAACCATATAACAATTTAACGAAGGAGAAACTTCGCCATGAATACTATGAGTAGAAACCAAGGACATACTTGTCCATATGCTACAGCGGAGCGTGTCTCTCTCCCATAAAGTGAATGCTAGGATCCATTTTATTCAAACAAAACAAAAAAACAAAAACAAACCGACGCTCCATGCAAAGCACATAAGATGTGATGGAATAAAAATATAGTTTCAGGGGAGGAACTCTGATAATGTTGTCGATGAAGAAGGGGATGCCTTGGGCATCCCCAAGCTTAGACGCTTGAGTCTTCTTGATATATGCAGGGGTGAACCACCGGGGCATCCCCAAGCTTAGAGCTTTCACTCTCCTTGATCATGTTGCATCATACTCCTCTCTTGATCCTTGAAAACTTCCTCCACACCAAACTCGAAACAACTCATTAGAGGGTTAGTGCACAATAAAAATTAACATATTCAGAGGTGACACAATCATTCTTAACACTTCTGGACATTGCATAAAACTACTGGACATTAATGGATCAAAGAAATTCATCCAACATAGCAAAAGAGGCAATGCGAAATAAAAGGCAGAATCTGTCAAAACAGAACAGTTCGTATTGACGAATTTCAAAATGGCACCAGACTTGCTCAAATGAAAATGCTCAAATTGAATGAAAGTTGCGTACATATCTGAGGATCATGCACGTAAATTGGCTTAATTTTCTGAGCTACCTACAGGGAGGTAGACCCAGATTCGTGACAGCAAAGAAATCTGGAACTGCGCAGTAATCCAAATCTAGTACTTACTTTTCTATCAAAGACTTTACTTGGCACAATAAAACACTAAACTAAGATAAGGAGAGGTTGCTACAGTAGTAAACAACTTCCAAGACACAAAATAAAAACAAAGTACTGTAGGTAAAAACTTGGGTTGTCTCCCATAAGCGCTTTTCTTTAACGCCTTTCAGCTAGGCGCAGAAAGTGTGTATCAAGTATTATCAAGAGACGAAGTGTCAACCTTACCTTGGGCTTTACCCTTACCTTTCTTATTGTTTTTCTTTCCCTTTGGTTTAGGAAATATATGATTTCCCCCCGGTATAGAGGTGAATTTCAGAGTGCCTTCTCCCACATCAATGACTGCTCCCAATAGTTTCAGCAGGGATCTTTCGAGTGTGATTTTTCCTGTCCCTACACATTCAATAACAAGATAATCAATGGATATTGTTCTTCCAAGAATGGTTGTATGCACACCTGCAGCTATTCCCTTAGGAATTATAACAGAGTTATCAATGAAAGTTATTTCTTCTCCTCCTTCCTCGACTCCCCAAAGTTTCAAAGATTTATAAATGCTCTCAGGCATAAGGCAAAATTCGAACATAATATCACAGTAGGCATGAAGAGTTCGATCACCGATAAAAATTTTAACAGTAGGATCCCACAATGAAAGTTTAGTGTTCACTAAAACTTGTTCAAGACGATTACGAACATGGCAATAGTTATCATCCAAGCGAGATGTACTTATCTCGAGATTGTTTAATCTACTATATATGCTAGTGAGGGCTGAATCAAAGTTATTAGCTGAATCATGTGATGCAACCAACTTCTTTATGGCATTAAAAGCTTGATCCCCATTGCAATGAAGGAAATCTCCTCCCACTAAAGTATCCAAAGCATATCTATAGCGAACCATAAGACCAAAATAAAAATTACTAAGGAGCAAACTTAGAGTCATTTGAGGTTCGGTTTTACGATAAGAAGTAAAAATTCTAGACCAAGCATCCTTAAAACTCTCCTCATCCCCTTGTTTGAAAGTGAAGACTAATTCTTCAGGCGAAGAAGTAACAGGTTCAGAGCTAGACATGGTAACAAGAGTAACTATTTTTTTTGTATTTTTAATATAGAGTACAAGACAGTAAATAAAGCAAACTAGATAAAGTAAATGCAAGTAAACTAATTTTTTTGTGTTTTTGATATAGCAAACAAGATAGCAAATAAAGTAAAACTAGCAACTAATTTTTTTGTATTTTGATTTAATGCAGCAAACAAAGTAGTAAATAAAACTAAGCAAGACAAAAACAAAGTAAAGAGATTGAGAAGTGGAGACTCCCCTTGCAGCGTGTCTTGATCTCCCCGGCAACGGCGCCAGAAAAAGCTGCTTGATACGCGTTCAACTCGCGTCCGTTGGGAACCCCAAGAGGAAGGTGTGATGCGTACAGCGGCAAGTTTCACTCAGTATGAAACCAAGGTTATCGAACCAGTAGGAGCCAAGAAGCACGTTGAAGGTTGATGGCGGCGGGATGTAGTGCGGCGCAACACCAGGGATTCCGGCGCCAACGTGGAACCTGCACAACACAACCAAAGTACTTTGCCCCAACGAAACAGTGAGGTTGTCAATCTCACCGGCTTGCTGTAACAAAGGATTAACCGTATTGTGTGGAAGATGATTGTTTGCAGAAAACAGTAGAACAAGTATTGCAGTAGATTGTATTTCATTAAAGAGAATTGGACCGGGGTCCACAGTTCACTAGAGGTGTCTCTCCCATAAGATAAACAGCATGTTGGGTGAACAAATTACGGTTGGGCAATTGACAAATAAAGAGGGCATGACCATGCACATACATATCATGATGAGTATAGTGAGATTTAATTGGGCATTACGACAAAGTACATAGACCGCCATCAAACCGCATCTATGCCTAAAAAGTCCACCTTCGAGTTATCATCCGAACCCCCTCCGGTATTAAGTTGCAAAGCAACGGACAATTGCATTAAGTATGGTGCGTAATGTAATCAACAACTACATCCTTAGACATAGCATCAATGTTTTATCCCTAGTGGCAACAAGCACAACACAACCTTAGAACTTTACGTCACTCTGTCCCGGTGTCAATGCGGGCATGAACCCACTATCGAGCATAAATACTCCCCCTCGGAGTTACAAGCATCTACTTGGCCAGAGCATCTACTAGTAACGGAGAGCATGCAAGATCTTAAACAACACATAGATATAAATTTGATAATCAACATAACAAGTATTCTCTATTCATCGGATCCCAACAAACGCAACATATAGAATTACGGATAGATGATCTTGATCATGTTAGGCAGCTCACAAGATCCAACAATGAAGCACAATTAGGAGAAGACTACCATCTAGCTACTATGGACCCATAGTCCAGGGGTGAACTACTCACACATCACTCCGGAGGCGACCATGGCGGTGAAGAGTCCTCCGGGAGATGATTCCCCTCTCCGGCAGGGTGCCGGAGGCGATCTCCTGAATCCCCCGAGATGGGATTGGCGGCGGCGGCGTCTCTGGAAGGTTTTCCGTATCGTGGCTCTCGGTACTGGGGGTTTCGCGACGAAGGCTTTAAGTGGGCGGAAGGGCAGGTCAAGGGGTGTCACGGGGGCCCCACACAACAGGGCCGCGCGGGCCCCCTGTAGGCTGCGCCACCCTACTGCGGCGGCGCCCCGTGGCCCCACTTCGTGACTCCTTCGGTCTTCTGGAAGCTTCGTGTGAAAATAGGACCCTGGGCGTTGATTTCGTCCAATTCCGAGAATATTTCCTTACTAGGATTTCTGAAACCAAAAACAGCGAGAAAACATCAATCGGCTCTTCGGCATCTTGTTAATAGGTTAGTGCCGGAAAATGCATAAATATGACATAAAGTATGTATAAAACATGTAGGTATCATCAATAAAGTGGCATGGAACATAAGAAATTATCGATACGTTGGAGACGTATCAGCCGCCTTGATCATGTTCCAATGGTGAGAGAGGGCGCTCCCGTTCCGGTTCATCTCCATGTTGGCGTACTCACCATAGTTCTTCTTCTCGTTGAAGCAATCGAGGATGCGCTTGTAACACTTGCGTCCGGTTTGGGTGGCGCCGGTGATGGGGCAAAAGCTCACTTGCTTCCAAGCCTCGATGAGACATTCATCCTCCAAAGACCTCCACCTCGGACCACGAGTGCCACCGGAACGCCTGCGCGTCGTTGTCGTGGTCACACCGGTGTTGGCGTCGATCAGCTCCTCCTGGACCTCCTCTTCACCTTCGTCCTCCTCGGCCTCTTCTTCATACTTGTCGACGGGGGGTTTGTAGGCATAGCCGCGTATGATACCGTTGAGGATCTCCTCCCCAGCGGCAATCTACGCATCAATTTACCTACTTTCAGTCGCCGCCGGTGTCTACGATGCACATAACACATAAAAAAGTAAGGAAACGCACCTCCTCCTCGCCCATGGACACGCAGGACGCGCTGCCGAACACCTGGTGGGTGTGCCTGCCATCGTCGGGGAAGAGGTGGCGGGGAAGGCCGGTGCCGTCTGTCACATGGCCCTCGATGCGGCGCAGGTCGGGGGACGAGTTCAGCCCGGGGAAGCAAAAGGCGCCGCTGAATCCGGCGAGAACGGCGCATTGTGGTCGACTGTCATGTCGCTGTTCGCGTACTCGGGGGAGTAGCGGGCGCGGCCGTCCATCTACGACAGCCGCATCTGCGAGATCGACGGCCCATCCGCATTGTACCCCGCGTAGTAACCCGGCGACGGCGGTGAGCTCGAGATGTTGCTGAGGCCGCCGCCCAAGCTGAGGCACGCTTCAGCAGTGACCACCGCTTTCGCTGCGTCAATAGCGGCTATGCGGTGCCTTCTGCGGTCGTCCGTTATGAAGGAGCTGCGTTCCATCTCCTGGTCCCACTTCTCCTGCGACATGGTCGCCGGCTTCTCTTCTGGCGCGACGGTGCGCGGCTTCGGCGACGCCTTCGTCGGCGCCTTCGCTGCCTTTGCTGGAGCCTTTCTCTTCGGTGGCATGGCGCAACGGCGAGTGTTTTTCGGGTTGGAGGCTGGATGGGAGATGGAGGGTTTTGGGGGAGAAGATGTATAATTTGGGGATGTGTGGCTGACAGGCAGCTCCCACGCTCAAAAACTTTAGCCTCGCGAGGCACTGGCGCGCCGATTCGTGCCCTTGGCCAAAGGGCCGACACGGGGTTGCCGGCGCTTCTATTGTGCTCGAAAAATCGCCAGCACCGTTTGGGGCGCGCCGGTGTGAGCCCATTTTCGCTCCTGACCCTCAAATCGCTATCGGGACCGCTATAGGGGCGCCGGTGGAGATGCTCTAACTAGGATGCATTGGCAATACTTAATCAGGCTATGAATAATGAATGAGGTTCTGCTGCTTCTTCATCATCAGTTCCACACTTGGGTGGCAATGATTATGCTTGAAAATGAACGAATAACATGGATGAGAGTGTCACGGGAGATTCTGACGATGTTGAAAATGAACGAATAACATGAGTGTTACTAGGAATCCCAGCATTCTTTCCAAACTCCTTTTCTCTCGCCGCCGCGGCTTCCCACCTGGTGATAGAATCAGAACTAAATTTATGCCAGCACCGTCCGGGAATGCTCCCTTTGCCAAACCACGTTATTATGTGGGGGACGAATCGAGCTATTGAATCTTCCAGCACCACCATCGCTACCGCTCCGATTATCACCGAAACGATCGCCAGTTCGCCACCTCTATCCCCCGTCGATGTAGAATGGGAACATTGTGGTATGGTGTTGAAAACGCGATGGAGAAGAAACCACCTGAGCAAAAGATCGAGGGTCCCCCCAACCATGCATGGCCACCACTCGAAGGAAGTGGAATGTGTGCATGCATGTATATGAGCCCTAGTTTTCGCCCATAGGTAGCATGTGTGACTTAAAAGTATCCCCATGGGTACCGTTGTCCTAATTTTTCGGGTCCCAACACACAGTCACATGACAGCCACCACCAAGCGGGACCTGCACCCCACCACCCCAAAATTACCAATGTTTGGTTTGAGGGACGCACCACCACTTTTGACGCTCCATCCTCCCCTCTTCAAGGTTTGCCGGAGATAGGGGAGTTGCCGGAATCCTCATGGAGTAAACATGCCTCTGAAGAGCTGCACCAGGCTGACACCCCAACTCATTTTTTTCGATAAAGGATGCTTTATTACTTTAAGAAGCAATTACATCCAGCCTCTGCATAACCAGAATGCACATGGCCGTTTTGTTGTCTCAAGTCCAAAAGGATAAATAACAAAACTTGGCGAGATACATATCGGAACGATGAATCATATAACGCCTAAGGTGTAGGTGGGTGATACGTCTCCGACGTATCGATAATTTCTTATGTTCCATGCCACATTATTGATGTTATCTACATGTTTTATGCACACTTTATGTCATATTCGTGCATTTTCTGGAACTAACCTATTAACAAGATGTCGAAGTGTCGACTTGTCTGTTTCTGCTGTTTTTGGTTTCAGAAATCCTAGTAACGAAATATTCTCGGAATTGGACGAAATCAACGCCCGGGGTCCTATTTTGCCACGAAGCTTCCGGAAGACCGAAGAGGAGACGAAGTGGGGCCACGAGGTGGCCAAACCCTAGGCGGCGCGGCCCCCTTGGCCGCGCGGCCCTATGGTGTGGGCCCTCGTGCCGCCACCTGACTTGCCCTTCCGCCTACTTAAAGCCTCCGTCGCGAAACCCCCGGTACCGAGAGCCACGATACGGAAAACCTTACCGAGACGCGCGCCGCCAATCCCATCTCGGGGGATTCGAGAGATCGCCTCCGGCACCTCTGCCGGAGAGGGATTCATCTCCCGGAGGACTCTACGCCGCCATGGTCGCCTCCGGAGTGATGTGTGAGTAGTCTACCCCCGGACTATGGGTCCATAGCTGTAGCTAGATGGTTGTCTTCTCCCCATTGTGCTTCATTGTCGGATCTTGTGAGCTGCCTAACATGATCAAGATCATCTATCCGTAATTCTATATGTTGCGTTTGTTGGGATCCGATGAATAGAGAATACTTGTTATGTTGATTATCAAAGTTATGTCTATGTGTTGTTTATGATCTTGCATGCTCTCCGTTACTAGTAGATGCTCCGGCCAAGTAGATGCTTGTAACTCCAAGAGGGAGTATTTATGCTCGATAGTGGGTTCATGCCTCCATTGATATCCGGGACGATGATGAAAGTTCTAAGGTTGTGGATGTGTTGTTGCCACTAGGGATAAAACATTGGTGCTATATTCAAGGATGTAGTTACTCGATTACATTACGCGCAATACTTAATGCAATTGTCCTGTTGTTAGCAACTTAATGCTGGAGGGGTTCGGATGATAACCTCGAAGGTGGACTTTTTAGGCATAGATGCATGCTCTGGATAGCGGTCTATGTACTTTGTCGTAATGCCCAATTAAATCTCACAATACTCATCATAATATGTATGTGCATGGTCATGCCCTCTTTATTTGTCAATTGCCCAATCGTAATTTGTTCACCCAACATGCTTGTTTATCTTATGGGAGAGACACCTCTAGTGAACTGTGGACCCCGGTCCAATTCTCTATACTCGAAATACAATCTACTGCAATACTTGTTCTACTTGTTTTCTCGCAAACAATCATCTTCCACACAATACGGTTAATCCTTTGTTACAGCAAGCCGGTGAGATTGACAACCTCAACTGTTTCATTGGGGCAAAGTACTTTGGTTGTGTTGTGCGGGTTCCACGTTGGCGCCGAATCTCCGGTGTTGCGCCGCACTACATCCCGCCGCCATCAACCTTCAACGTGCTTCTTGACTCCTACTCGGTTCGATTAAACCTTGGTTTCTTATCGAGGAAACTTGCCGCCGTGCGCATCACACCTTCCTCTTGGGGTTCCCAACGGACGTGTCAACCACACGCATCAAGCAAATTTCTGGCGCCGTTGCCGGGAAGATCAAGACACGCTGCAAGGGGAGTCTCCACTTCCCAATCTCTTTACTTTGTTTTTGTCTTGCTTTATTTTATTTACTACTTTGTTTGTTGCACTAAATCAAAATACAAAAAAAAATTAGTTGCTAGTTTTACTTTATTTGCTATCTTGTTTACTATATCAAAAACACAAAAAAAAATTAGTTACTTGCATTTACTTTATCTAGTTTACTTTATTTACTGTTGCTAAAATGGCTACCGCTGAAAATACTAAGTTGTGTGACTTCACAACCACAAATAATAATGATTTCTTATGCACACCTATTGCTCCACCTGCTACTACAGCAGAATTCTTTGAAATTAAACCTCGCTTTACTCGAATCTTGTTATGCGAGAGCAATTTTCTGGTGTTAGTTCTGATGATGCTGCTGCCCATCTTAATAATTTTGTTGAACTATGTGAAATGCAAAATTATAAGGATGTAGATGGTGACATTATAAAATTAAAATTGTTCCCTTTCTCATTAAGAGGAAGAGCTAAAGATTGGTTGATATCTCTGCCTAAGAATAGTATTGATTCATGGACTAAATACAAGGATGCTTTTATTGGTAGATATTATCCCCCTGCTAAAATTATATCTTTGAGGAGTAGCATAATGAATTTTAAACAATTAGATACTGAACATGTTGCTCAAGCTTGGGAAAGAATGAAATCTCTCGGTTAAAAATTGCCCAACACATGGACTGACTACTTGGATGATCATCCAAACCTTCTATGCAGGACTAAATTTTTCTTCGCGGAATTTATTGGATTCAGCTGCTGGAGGTACCTTTATGTCCATCACTCTTGGTGAAGCAACAAAGCTTCTTGTGTTATCACCAGATTTTGGCCAAATCAGGAGATGGGCCGTAAGGGAGATGGGCTTGGAAGATTGCACGTGGAAGATCTCTGAAGCGGCCTTGCACGAAGAGTTTGGGCTAGATTGCCCGTGTATCTTAATATAGTAGATCGCATCTTAGATTAAAAGATAGAGTTTGACCCGTGCACGGTTAGGTGCACGCCTGAATTAGAAAGTCCCCTGGACTATAAATATGTATCTAGGGTTTATGAAATAAACAACAACCAATGTTCACCCCAAATCAATCTCGGCGCATCGCCAACTCCTTCGTCTCGAGGGTTTCTACCGGTAAGCATCATGCTGCCTAGATCGCATCTTGCGATCTAGGCAGCACAAGCTTCTTGTTGTTCATGCGTTGCTCGTACTGAAGCCTTTTTGATGGCGAGCAACGTAGTTATCTTAGATGTGTTAGGGTTAGCATTGTTCTTCGTATCATATGCTGTCGTAGTGCAACCCTTACACATCTAGCCGTCCTTACACCTATCTTAGGTGTAGGGGCGGCACCCCGCTTGATCATTATTTAGTAGATCCGATCCGTTACGGTTGCTCCTTGTTCTACAAAGATTAGTTTAATATCTGCAATAGTTAGGCCTTACAAAGGGTTGGAGGATCCAGCGGCACGTAGGGTGTCGTTTGCTAGTCCTAAACAGGATGTTCCGGGGATCAACCTCGTGTTGGTTTTTAGGCCTTGTTTAGGATCGGCTTACGATCACCGTGCGTGGCCGCGAGGCCCAATCGTAAGTAGGATGATCCGATTATGCGGTGAAAACCCCAAATCGTCGTAGATCGTTTTAGCTTTATCTTGATCGAGCAGGACCACCATATATTCGTGCACCTCGTACGAATCATGGGTGGATCGGCTCCTTGAGCCGATTCACGAGACAACCCGAGAGCCGATCGAGGCTCGTATTTAATGTTTACGTGTATGCCATGCAGGAAACTAAGCGAGGCATCTCCATCACCTTCCTGACCAGGTATAGGTCAGGTGGCATGCCCTTGCATCAGCATCGGACGTGCGTACCAGAGGCTTTGCGGGCCGTCGCTCGGAGGGACCAGGGCCAGCCGCAGCCCTAAGTTGTTCCCGGCTCTACTGTGTTGCCCGTCGCTGCTCGCCAGTGGGTTTCTGACGTCAACACATTCTGGCACGCCCGGTGGGACTAGCTTCTACATCAACCACATCGCCATCTACATCTGAGATGGCGAACGGCACCCCAGTCACGTACGAGGATCTGACCGACGAGCTCAAGAAGAAGTATGACGAGGTCAAAGCTATCCTCGAGGCCGATCTCATCGGCTCTTTTCACGTAACCCGTTCACATGGCATCGGGTGGAAGGGGTTCTCGCCCGACGGTGCGCTCGATGGAATAGACCTATCCGCCCCATCGAAGAACGCACCAGGTCCCCGCGTCGGGAGATCAACTACATGGTGGCTCACTCGCCGCACCGCCACTCCGAGAATCTGGTGAACACTTTGGAGCGTGTCGCTCTCCGGGTGATCCAGGAGATCATGAGGCACCAGTACTCTCCGTCAGGACCAGCTCTCGGGACACACCAGGGAGAGATGCCACTCCAGTCCCGTCCACCGCTGCCATTAGCGTGGGCAGCACCAGAAGTGCCGAATTCACCGGCATTCGTCGTCTACAAGATCGGTGGTGACCCTAGTGACTCGTCGCTCTTGCAGGGAGGCGCCTAAGGAGATCCCTCACGGGTACATGTGCACATATGCGCCGGACCGCGGTAATCGGGCACTCACGAACCAGGCCGCTACATCGTGGACTTCGGAAAAGCAGGAGGAACGTCGGCCGACGGATCTTGAGAAGCGTACGTGGCTAACTAAGTACGCCACCCCGACGAACCTCCAGCAGCTCAGCTCCCGCAGCTTGGCTCGTAGCTGGAAAAGCAAGCATGGCTGGCTAAGTACGCCACCCCGGCGAATCTTCGGAGTTCAACTCCCGCAGCCAAGCACGACGGATCAAATCGGCACCATACCGAGAGACCGGTTCAGCATGGTGCCGAAAAGGAGGGCAATCGGCTATTCCAAGCCGTACCCCGACGAGTACGAGTTGATCCCGCTACCACCCAAATATCGGCTCCCGATTTCTCCAAATCCGAGTGGATCGGATGGTTCCAGCTCCATCGAGCATGTGAGCCGATATTTGGCACAGCTAGGAATGGCCTCGGTGTCGGATCCACTACGCGTGAGGTTCTTCGCACAATCCCTCACGGGATCGGCTTTCGGGTGGTACACTTCGCTGCCACCGGACTCGATCCGGACTTGGAAGCAGTTGGAAGAACAGTTCCACATGCAGTTTCACTCAGAAGCTTCCGAGTCTGGCCTTGCCGATCTAGCACAGATACGTCAGAAGCGTGGAGAAACTGTGGCAGAATACATCCAGCGCTTCAGGAATCTAAGGAACCGATGTTATTCGGCTCGTGTAACTGAAAAGGAAGCAGTCGAGTTGGTAGTGGCGGGTCTTGCATCACAAATCAAGGACATGGCCTCCCAAGCAGACTACCCTTCACTGGCGCACATGGTTCAGAAACTGTCGGCATATGAACAGCGCCACCCGGACTTGTACCAGGACAAATTCAAGCGCGCAGTAGTCCTGGTCGAGGCAGATGAAGATGAAGGCTCTGCGGGAGATCAAGAGGTAGCGAGTGGCTGAATGGACTCGGGGGCAACCCCGTGTCCCGCAAATGGGTGAAGCCACCGGGTCCGCCCGCAGGGTTCGATTTTGACGTGACCAAAACCGAGCAAATCTTCGACCTCCTACTCAAGGAAAAGCAGCTTGAAGATACCCGAAGGCCTCAAAATCCCCACGGTACGAGAGCTGAACGGAAAGCCATACCGCAAATGGCATAACTCGGTCTCCCATGCCACCAACGACCGTAGGGTGTGGCGTCGCAGATCCAAATGGCGATAGAACAAGGACGACTGATTTTCAACCAAGTACGCCATGAAGGTCGACACCCACCCCTTCCCCGCCGTTAACATGGTGGAGTGCACTTACCCCGAAGGTTGCCAGCCCGGGATCCTCGTCCAAGCATCAACATGGTAGGACTTGGACACCACGCCGGCAAGGAGGGAGACGAGGGCAGCCTGCTCTCGTAGCAAGGACACAGAGGAGGCCGCTCCACGCGATCGGCTCCGTCACGATGGCAAGCGCTACGTCACGCGAGGGAGAAGTGAAGAACATAACATATCGGCCGACCTCTCTCCGATCACCTCCTCAACAAGTATGTGAGTCGGCATGACCAACGCCGACGATCCAGCGATGATGATGAAAGAGATCGTCTGGCTAGAGAAGCCAGAAGACATCGTCGGCATGATCGCGATGAGGAGGAGTACGAGCGCCGTGCCAAGGAAAAGTCAAGGGAGCGAGACGACGAGGATAGGCACTGGGATTGTCCCTTCTTCGTACACTCGCCGGGATTCAGGAATGAGCCGATTGCCTACAATCGGCAATTGCCCAGAATGTAACCAGAAGAAGAAGGAGGCGGCCAACGTGTCCATGTTCCAACGCTTAGGGCCTCTCCCGCCTCGAAGCAAACGCGCTGAGTCCCCTCGGACGGAAGATCTCGAGGATTTGGAAGACGAGGGAGAAGAAGAAGGAGACAGGTACCACCGGCCAAGGTGGTGCCCTGATGGACTCAGCCGTTCCCAGAAACGTAGGGTTCAGTGATTGCGCGGTTTGGAGGAAGCCGAAAGGTTATACCTGCACACGCTAAGGAAGGCGCGACCTGATCTGGCCGCGAAGATCCAGCGAACCCTGGATGAAGAGGGTTGACCACGAAAGATGGAGTGGCGCCCCAAGCAAAGGAAAGCCGATGATGAAACATCGGCTGGCACAAACATGGTGCTCATCCTCCCAACGGAGTTTAGTGCTCAAGGATTAAACGATGCACTCAAGGTGGACGACGGCGAGCATATCGACGTAACAAAGGATGGGGTTAGGCTGGTCTTATCCACCGGCCTGACCATGTAGCTGGAGCAAACCAATGAGCAAACGTGGCGAGGCTGATCCTTGGGATCGGCCCCAAAAATCTATGAAGGAAAATTACAAAACCTTCATTGAGCGCTTCGATCAATATGGAGGCCGATTCCAGCAATCGGCCAAAATTATCCTCACCACATGTTCTGCTGGTGTTCAGCACCGATCTACTGGGCAGCGGTTACGTCGGCGGATGAGAGTCAACATGAATCCTAACGAAGACGACGTGCAAATACATTGCCTTGGCTAACCATAAAGCCGACATCTGCAGTCACCTAGTAGATTCGGCTCGGGGGGCATATAATTAGATGAACATGTGCAGATGGGCATGTGTGCAGTAAAATGTTAGGGGCCGATAGAAAAAATCGGCCAGTAAAAAAAAAATCAATCAGCATCACGATATACAGCCGATGCAAGGACATCGACTTTAGAACTAAGGAACAAAGCCAATGCACAGACATCGACTTTAGAATAAAAAGAGGTACAGCTGATATAAGCAGAAGCCCGATGGAGCAGTTGTTGAGTTACAAGGAGAGGCTCTACTGGATAAATTCCTTCTCAAGACTTCCAACTCCTTCTGCAAGTCTCCAAGTTCAGCAGTACCAGTGTAAGCATGCAGATCAGGTTAAGGGTGAGTCCAACAAAGGGAGCATACCTATCCTAGGAGCATGAGCACAGCCGATGACGAATCAAGCGGCTATGGCGTTTTGCCCGGCATGGACCAAGGTGGCGGCTTGATCAATGTCACTGTCAGAGGTTGTTACGCCCAGAGTCTTGAAGGGCATCAGAAATTCAAAAACATCCTCACCGGAAGTTGCATTAGTCTGCCAAAGATGATGAGCCGATCTGATCAGCAAGGCGCAAGGGATTGAACTAGGAGGAGTTGGGAAGCCATTATATTTGAGGCTTCCTAGTTCAAGAAACAGATTTGCTGATCTTTCCGAAGCTTTTCAGTGCGACGGCTCTTCCGGAAATCAAGAGGCTCGGGGGGCAGCTCGCCCTGAAATATCTTTGCTCTGGAGAATCGATTTTGTTGGAATCGGCTGGCCCTGCATTATAACTTGGAAGCCAATGGCGACATATTTGGCTAATTCATGACTATTCTCGCCTTGGATGAGGCTCGGGGGGCAACTCGCCCGAAAGGTTCTTGGCTATGGGAGCCGATTTTGTTGGAATCAGCTGGCTCTACATCGCAACTGTTCTGAAGAGTGATGCTTTGTTACAGAGTTATCAGTTTCAGCATCCAAGCTGATTCAGCAACAGTTCCAGGGCTCTTTTAAAGACGCCTGCTCAAGGCCAAACCGCCGGCCTGCTGCGATCGGCGGTACCAAGTGCTATCGTCATCAGCGGAGCTGGCTAACTTGGAGGGATGACTGAATTGGCCTGTTCCGCCACAGATTATCGTGAGGGACCGATGCGTTGCCATCAGTCATGGAGCATTGTTTAGGCTAACAGTCGACAAAGTCAGAAGAGGAAAAATCGGCTACATCAGCATAAAGGACATCGGCAAAATCAAAGGAAGCTTTTCATTGATAATAAAATTTCTTACAAAAAGAAGCCGATTGTTCAACAAAAGCAGGAGAGCAGATTACTACTGCTAATATTATGCTAGTAGGTCCCTACTCTAAGGGCTGTTGCTGTCTTCGCCGTTGCTGGGGAAACTGCCGTCATTGCTGCTGTCGACGAGTCCCTCGGTGCTGCTACTGTAACCTTCAGCGAAGGCTTCTTCCTCGTCATCATCATCGTCCTCATCTGACCAGGCCCAGCCACGGATGCGCTTTGGCGGCGGTTCGTCGGAGGAGGTGTCGTCCTCCTGTTCCTTCTTCGTGCCGGAGGAGATGTCTTCGTCATCCTCTGTTTCTTCTTTGGTGACGGAGGTGAATTTACCCCGGAAGGGAGGGTCGTCGTCGACGCTTCCCGCCTCCAGTGCTCCGTCAATCAGGAACCGGAGGTCGTCCTCCCCGTCAGTTAGCGGCATGGCCCCATCTGACCAGACGAGGTCCTCGGGTCGGCCCTCTGGCACGAAATCGAAGTCCCACTCCCGCGCGTCCCAATGCTTGGGAGCGCGCCTGTTGTACGCCTCCATCTGGTTGTGCTCTGGGATCGATTCGCTTGAGGAAGAGGATTGGAGAGAAACGGAAGAGGAGGAAGAGGACGACATGGCTATGGAAGGAGAGGGTTTTTTGGCTGACGGCTAATTTGGAGCAGGGGGATGAAGAGATAAACTGTTCGATGCTGTAAATAAAGGGGATAGAATAGAGATTTATTGCTCGAGCAGTTCCCGAGGAGGTGGGGCCAAAATTGTCGAATCGTGCAGAGAAGTTGAGGAGGCAAGTCATCATGATGAAGAATACTGCGACGGTTCTGATCTGCCACGACATGACCCTTCGAAGGAAAGACAGAGTGGTTTTGAAATTATCATTACCAAAACCAGGGGGGCATGTGTTATCACCAGATTTTGGCCAAATCAGGAGATGGGCCGTAAGGGAGATGGGCTTGGAAGATTACACGTGGAAGATCTCTGAAGCGGCCTTGCACGAAGAGTTTGGGCTAGATTGCCCGTGTATCTTAATATAGTAGATCGCATCTTAGATTAAAAGATAGAGTTTGACCCGTGCACGGTTAGGTGCACGCCTGAATTAGAAAGTCCCCTGGACTATAAATATGTATCTAGGGTTTATGAAATAAACAACAACCAACGTTCACCCCAAATCAATCTCGGCGCATCGCCAACTCCTTCGTCTCGAGGGTTTCTACCGGTAGCATCATGCTGCCTAGATCGCATCTTGCGATCTAGGCAGCACTAAGCTTTCTTGTTGTTCATGCGTTGCTCGTATCGAAGCCTTTTTGATGGCGAGCAACGTAGTTATCTTAGATGTGTTAGGGTTAGCATTGTTCTTCGTATCATATGTTGTCGTAGTGCAACCCTTACACATCTAGCCGTCCTTACACCTATCTTAGGTGTAGGGGCGGCACCCGCTTGATCATTATTTAGTAGATCCGATCCGTTACGGTTGCTCCTTGTTCTACAAGGATTAGTTTAATATCTCGCAATAGTTAGGCCTTACAAAGGGTTGGAGGATCCAGCGGCACGTAGGGTGTCGTTTGCTAGTCCTAAACAGGATGTTCCGGGATCAACCTCGTGTTGGTTTTTAGGCCTTGTTTAGGATCGGCTTACGATCACCGTGCGTGGCCGCGAGGCCTAATCGTGAGTAGGATGATCCGATTATGCGGTGAAAACCCCAAATCGTCGTAGATCGTTTTAGCTTTATCTTGATCGAGCAGGACCACCATATATTCGTGCACCTCGTACGAATCATGGGTGGATCGGCTCCTTGAGCCGATTCACGAGACAACCCGAGAGCCGATCGAGGCTCGTATTTAATGTTTACGTGTATGCCATGCAGGAAACTAAGCGAGGCATCTCCATCACCTTCCTGACCAGGTATAGGTCAGGTGGCACGCCCTTGCATCAGCATCGGACGTGCGTACCAGAGGCTTTGCGGGCCGTCGCTCGGAGGGACCAGGGCCAGCCGCAGCCCTAAGTTGTTCCCGGCTGTACTGTGTTGCCCGTCGCTGCTCGCTAGTGGGTTTCTGACGTCAACATCTTGATAATATGATGATCAATTACTCTGAATGGCACACGGAAAGAGCTCCACAAGGTAAGAAGGTAAATTCTGTCGAAGAAACCTCTTCCTTGAGTGATAAGATTGATGCTATTATGTCTATGCTTGTGAATGATAGGACTAATGTTGATCCTAATAATGTTCCGTTAGCTTCATTGGTTGCTCATGAAGAACATGTTGATGTAAACTTCATTAAAAAATAATAATTTCAACAACAATGCTTACCGGAACAATTCTAGTAATAACTATAGGCCAAATCCTTAAAATAATGGCAACGGCTATGGTAATTCTTATGGGAATTCTTACAAAAAAAATAGGAACACACCCCCTGGACTTGAAGCTATGCTTAAAGAATTTATTAGTACACAAACTGCCTTTAACAAATCTGTTGAAGAAAAGCTTGGGAAAATTGATATACTTGCTTCTAAAGTCGATAGTCTTGCCTTGCGATGTTGATCTTTTGAAATCGAAAGTTATGCCTAATGAAAATCATCATAATAAAATTGTTACTACAGCAAATGCCATCCAAGTTAGAATTAATGAGAACATAAGATTAATGGCTGAACTTCGTGCTAGGTGGGATAGAGAAGAAAATGAAAACCACGCTAAAAGTTGTCGCGGTGCAGCGCCAGACCATGTCAACGATCAGAAATAACGCTGCTGTTAGCGCTACAACTTCCAACAATAATAAGAAAAGAATTGAAAGAAGAATGCTCAATCTTCAACGCAGTTGAATCGCTCAAACTGTACAACCGCTGAAATGTCGAGCAAAACGCCAGCTTTTTCAACATGATGATGATCCACGCTTGATCAGCAAATGTCGAATTTGTCGATCGCCACACTTCCGCCAGCTGATGCGCCGTAACCGCGAAACCGATACGAAGATAAATTTGCTTCGTTGATAATGCAACGCCCAGCAAATGAATATAAACTGAATGCCATTTCGCCCAGAAGTTGATGATAGTCGTGGTCGCATCACGAAGATTGTTGTTAAGATTTTGATTGCAACGCTTTACGATCCGCGGCATCGTTACGTCGGCAAATCGCCAGATACGCTGATGACAACGCCAGCACCAGCCTGACGTTAATCCATCATCGCCCAGCGCAAAACCCCGTAAAAGATATCCAGATACCGCGAATGGTTAATCAACTTCGCGACGAGTGCTACCGATATCGAATGCAAATGACCATCCCGCAACGAACAAAGACCTTCGAACCCGCCAGAAAGCATCACTGATGATGGTGCGTCAAATATCATCTTCCGCGCGGCGTAACACTTTCCAAGAATAGTCACTTTGATTCGCTTTCGTCAGCCCAATCGATGCGACGTCGCCTTGATAATAACGATGACACCTTCGCGCCAGCCAGCAGCAAGAAAGCTTTTCGACAACCATGCTTTTGACCACGCGACTTTAATGGTTTCAAACTGAAGCTGCCACATCGAACCCTCCTTATCTGAATAGTTTTGCCAGCAGGCAAATCTTTTGATAGAAAGTTCCGCGAATGACGATCGCCAGCTTCGCATTTGCCGCCACGAATTCCATTCGCCTTCAGCGAGCCAGAAGACGACTTTACGGCAGATCCCGAGAAGGTCAATTTCATTGACCAGCACTTTCACCTGATGCGTCTGGCAAGATTACTTGAATCGCCGAGCTCAACCATCCGGCTGATATCTCACTTTGTCGACGCCTTCGCTGCGCTGATTGTCTTCTTGATCTTCATCTTGTCGCACCAAAGATTTTGCGCAACGTCCGTAGCAATAAAGAACGATTTGCAACAGCCCGAAGATAGCGACTTTTATTGCACCAACCCTCAATATTGTCGAATGGCAGAAAGTTTTCCGCGACCAGATATGATACGATACGACCGGCAGAGCGAGTTCGTCGATTTCACTCCCGCAGCGGTCCACCATATCATCGCACAAAGACCAGCGCCGGTCAGGTGAGCCCACATCTTCATCACAATAATATCAGTTCAATGAGATATCATCGCACCATGCAGCTGGCCATAGTTACCGTTGATCGCTTGCTGTCGAGCTGAATGATCCGGCGACCACTCTGCGAGAGAGACACGCCCATGCATAGCACACGCAAACTGCTTTCACCCAGGTGGTCGCGACAGTTTCACAACGCCATAACGAATGAAAGATGCGCAGACCGCTGCAACGTCCGGTAATGATACCAAATCGCTGTGCCGCGCCAGCCTCCGCACCGCGCGCCAAACCGTTGGCTGAGCAAAGATGACGCACCGTCAGCAACAATTTCACAACGATACCAGCACGACATCGCCGCAGACGCAGCAGTTCTGCATGCCGCAATGCAATCTTTGTGTGAGCTTGGTCGCTGCTCGTCAACTTGAGTTATCAAATACTCGCTGCTCCGTAACCCGGACTGATAGTTGCCTTCCATAACCCGTACACTGATTTCAACCACTGCGCGAGCTTCAGTCCGTTCCATAACTCAAATCAATATGGTAATTTCCACATCCAAAGTAACACGAGCACTCTTTGAAATCTGACTGATCAACCGGCAGAGTTCACGTACAAACAGTTTTCGAAAACCATTGCAGCGTCGAACAGGCAACTCGTTAGCGCACCATCCCCTGCTGTGTTGCGTTGACAGCGATAACCACGCTTCCAGATCATTCGAACATTCTTTGTCGCACTGTTAGCTGCGCAGCGCATGGTCCTGTCTTGTCCGGCACGAACGAACAAATCACCTTTATGCTGCTGCTACGTTGTTAGAGAAGAACACGGTCGCCAACTTCGTAGCGCCTTCAGATCCATGGCGAAGCTCGCCGGGATGAAACCCAACTCTTGCATGCAGATAGCGCCCATTATCGTTGCTGCTGCCAATGCACAAAAATATATCCACATCTGTTAAACGGCGCGCCGTCCCGTGACGATGCCCGCGGCTGAGAAATAACTGGTCACGGTAAATCCAATGCGTTTCCGACCTTCGCAGCTGCTTTTGAAAACCACGCATGCCGTTCCGTAATGCGCCACGCGCAAACGCGAATGATCCCGCAGATCCTGGGTTATTCATATCGCCGCCGCGCAACGACAGTGGTTGTTGCTGCGCGCATCTGCACCAGATTGTTAATCTGCTGATACGCTTTGTTTACCATCGATAAATCATTTACGCTTCAAATCCAAAGCTCTGCGCGCAAATATATAAACTGGCGCTTCCAAATGAATAATCATCTGCTTTTTGCATTGTTGAGTCGTCAACTGGCTTCTTCCGTCCAGTTGCAATATTCAGAACGCATCATCCCCAGCAACGCCAGCGCTTACTGCATCAGTTGTAATACCTGCGCTGTTACAATCCGCACGAGAGGCAATAGCTGCCACAAGTTGAGCAACCTTCACCAAACCATCCTTCTTTGGGCTTTATCAACACCTTTGGACTTTAACGCCATGAGCCACCCCAGCGACCATAGTTGACGCCACCAGCGCCAGTTCACAGCGCCTTCGTTGGCAGATCCACTGCCGCTTACAGCAGGTCACGACCGCCGACCACCGCGAGCAGGCTTTCAGTGTTGGTGACCCAGCATGCGATAAAGGCCGTCCCAAATGCGACCTGTTATCGCTGACCGCCGCGGACGGCGAATTTTAAAGTCAGATTGACACGCCCACGCACTGAGCGGCTCTTTGCACCGCCATTATTGATATCTTTACGTCGGCACACCTTTGTCGTCTGCAGCATTTTCATCAATCAGCTGACGCACGCTTCGGCGCCGCCAGCCAGCTGCCGCTTTGTTCTGAAACCCAGCACCGGGTGCATCTTCTTCGGTCTGACCAACCGCTTTCCATAGTAATCCCAGTTTTCGCAGCTGCTTCAGCTTCCGGGCAGAACAGTGAGATTGGGTTAAAGCCGTTAGAAAATAACCCGGCAAAAGCGCTTCTTACGCGGCGCTTCGTAAATAAATTTCAAATAAACCCAATTGTTCTTCGTTTTTACTTTCGCAGCTTCCAGCCATAGTCCTGCATCGGCTTGTCGCGGCGTTTGAAAAACCATCACCGACGCCGCCGGTCCACTTTAGGATTCAGAGATCGCCCGACCGCCTGTTAGAGACCACTCCTGAGACTGCGCCGCCACAACGCCCTGAAAGATGAGTGAACAATCTCCAGACGGTGAACCACGTCGCGGTTTGACGAGTTCGCCTTCCATCGTCGTCAACGATCTTGATGCCATGCGACGATCGTCCATCCAGAACCGCAGCAGCGTCACGCCAGCAGGGATCCACAATGAATGCCGTTAAAACATCATCGCCACACCGCGCCAGCCAGCGATCTGCACCACGTCGGTAGGATGCTTCCGTTACGACGTCGCAACCTGTATGAGTATGTCAGCGCCCGAGCGGCCCACGCCCATCGAGGTCCGGAGCAGCGATGCGGCGTCTGGTTGCGATGTACAGCGCTTACCAGGACAAACATTGCGTTATCAGAAGATGCAGGCGCCATCGATCGCGAATACGCCAGCAACATTTAAATAGTCGCAATCATCGCCAGCGAGCAAACTGGCCAGCTCGATAGTCCGACGATAAACCCCCGGTGACCTTAGCAGCGATGAGCGCATGCTGATAAGTCATCTTTGCTACAATTCCTTCGGTCATCAATAACTGTTGTTACTTCCATCGGACAGGGCGTGTTATCACGCCTTCTTGATTATTGATCAGCCTGACCGAATCGGTCCACCTGAACAGCGCCGCGATTCAGCGGGAGGTATTGTTCAGTGAACCAGGGACTCATCCGGTCTTCAGCATCGAACAACAACCATCGCGCGATGAGTCATCAGCCATCAAAGCCGTAACAATCATCTTCCATGTCATTACGCGACCTTTTTGTTAGTTAGTCGCAGATTGGATAACCCCACCGCCGCCAGTGCAGCACTTGATGTTGCAATCCACGCGAATGCAATCTTCCGCAACAGCGCTGATCGATCCCGCTGCTGAATGGGAACTCTCCAAATGTTTCCATTCCAACAGCTGGGACAAACCTTTTTAGCTCTTACCTGAGAAACCACGTTGCAAAAACAATAAAGAATTTTTAGGTGAAGTCCCAACTGTTTTTAAACAACCACACGCATCAGTGGGGCATCTATCCGTAGATTATGCTGCCACCCATGTAGGGAAAAAGTATCCCTCGCCGTAGTCTCCAACCGTGTACAAACCTCCGTAAATATGTCTCGGTTCTCCACTCTCTGAAGAGGTAACCATAAACGGAGAATACATGTACATTTGTAGATGACCTGCAACAAAGGGCAATTTTTGTCATTAAAGATCTTGTTATTTCTACATAGCCAAAGCGCCCAGATAACTGCTAGCGCCCCTACCCTAAGAAGCATCTTAAGCCTTGAATCTATACCATGAAGCCAATTGCCAAAGACATTGGCGACACTAGTCGGAGGATACAGGGTAGACGCTACTTGGATGACTGACCATATAGATCTCGCGAACTGGCACTGGAAGAATAAGTGTTTGATTGTTTCGTCCTGATGACAAAAAACACACCGTGTACTTCCATGCCAATTCCGCTTTACAAGATTGTATTTGGTGAGAATAACCCCACGACGAAGATACCATCCAAATATTTTAATTTTTAATGGTATCTTCATCTTCCAAATCTTCTTATTGCTATCAACTGGTAAATCAGAAAGAAGGATCGCATTGTAGAAAGATTTTACGGAAAAAGTACCATCTACATGAAGGTTCCATCTAAATTTGCCTGGTTCAGGCGATAAATGAATATCTCCGAGCCGTTGAATTAGGGTATTCCATGCCACAAGTCTTTGTCCAAGTAAAACCCGTCTGAACGTCACATTCAGAGGTGAGGTAGCCATTACAGTAGCAATGGTATCACCTTGTCGACGAGCAATCCTATACAGAGCAGCATATTGTTCAATTAAGGGTGCATTGTGTAGCCAAGCATCTTCCCAGAACTGTATCTGTGCTCCATTCCTGATTGAGAAAGTACCATGGCGAAAGAATACATTTTTTGTCGCCATAAGACCAGCCCAGAAGTGAGAATCCCTAGGTTTCCAAACCACTTGGGATAATGTCTTCGAACCGATATACTTTCTCCGAAGAATAGTTTGCCAAGTCCCATCCTCAGTAAGTATCTTAAACAGCCATTTACCCAGTAGAGCTGAATTCTTGACCTCCAGGTCATGAACTCCAAGCCCCCTTGATCTTTGGGACTACAAACTATACTCCACTTAACCAGTCGATATTTTTTTTTCTCGATGTCCCCTTGCCAAAAGAATCTGGATCGATAGTAATCGAGTTTATGCAGAATTCCTTTCGGTAGGATGAAGAATGATAACATATACAATACCATATTTGTGAGTACCGAATTAATGAGTACCAATCTTCCTCCTGGTGGACAACAATTTACCTTTCCAACTACTAAGGCGTTTTTGTAATCTTTCTTCCACTAATTTCCATTCCGCGATTGTAAGTCTTCGATAATGAATCGGAATACCCAAATAACGAATAGGAAATTGGCCTTGCCCGCACTCCAAACAACTCGTATACGTAGCCGTATAGTTTTGGGCATCACCGAAACGTAACAATTCGCTTTTATGGAAATTGATTTTCAATCCTCGACAATCGCTCAAAAGCCGCCAAAATTAATTTCAGATTTTGAGCTTTTTGAAGATCATGATCCATAAACAGAATTGTATCGTCGGCATATTGAAGTATAGATAAACCACCATCAACCAGATGTGGAATCACTCCTTCAACCGGGCCATCAGCCTTGGCCCGCTCTATGAGTATGGCCAGCATATCCGCTACAATGTTAAACAACATCGGTGATAACGGATCCCCTTGGCGTAACCCTTTTCGTGTTTGGAAATAGTGGCCGGTGTCATCATTAACCCGGATTGCGACACTACCTCCATACACAAAATCATTTATTAGAGCGCGCCACTCTGGAGAAAAACTTTTCATCCTGAGTGTCTGCTGTAGGAAAGACCACTTGACTTTATCATACGTCTTTTCAAAATCTAGTTTTAAAATAACCCCATTTAATTTCTTAGAATGCATCTCATGTACCGTCTCATGCAAGACCGCCACTCCATCAAGGATGTTCCTTTCTTGCATAAAGGCTGTCTGTGATGGCTGGACAACGTGATCCGTAACCGTATTAAGTCTAATGGTGGCCACTTTCGTGAAAATCTTGAAACTTACATTTAAGAGGCAAATAGGTCTATATTGTTGAATCCTTTCTGTCTCATTAACTTTCGGTAACAAGATTACTTCACCAAAATTTAGACGAAATAATTCTAGTTATCCAATGTGTAGGTCACTGAACAAATCTAGAAGGTCCGATTTAATCGTATCCCAGAAAGTTAACCATCAGGACCCGGTGCTTTGTTGCATTCCATTTGGAAAATTACCTTCTGAACCTCTTCCTCAGTATAAGGTGCGGTTAGTAGACCATTTTCAACTCATGGCGTGTGCGGAAAAGATGGGGATCAGGAGCTGCAATTTGTCTCCACCAATTCGCACTCCCGCATCCAGTCTTGTAGAAATTCGAGCAGAGTATCTCCTTTTTTCGGAATGGGGGATAAAACTCCCATTTAAAAATTTATAAATGCCTGTTAGGAGATGAATATTTTTTTTCTAGCCGGCTAACAGTTTCGAGGACGTGCGTACAAACGTGTATGGTGTCCCATGGTACATCTTTTTTTTTATTTGCGGAAGTCCCATGGTAACATATGCACCTTTAATTACTAGTATGGTACAAACGTATTTATTATCATAGATTATACTCCCTCTGTTTCATTCTATAGTGCCTATAGTTTTTTGGCATGGAAATTAGCGCAAGACTATTTTTTACACCAGACCCCTAGCTGAACAATTTGAGATCAACGTAAAATTTGGGAAATCCATATCTTTCTAACTTACCATAACAAATTTGGGACCTGGACGATTTGGAAGCTAAACAGGGAGGGGGTAATTGAAAAAAAGCAAAGCTACAACGTTATATTTGAAACAAATGACAAAAATCTATAGGCACTATAGAAAGGAACGGAAGGAGTAATAGTATGTGGCACTTGCACCTTTACTAGTAGGTAAAAACGAAAAACCGCCGCTCTATTTGAAATAAAGCTCCTTATCTTGCAAAAAAAAAAACGGAGATCTCTCTTCCAAATTCTGGGCCCCGACTTTTTTTTTAGGTGAACCACCACCACTTTTTTTTTTGCGAATGTGAACCACCACCACTTGGTTTGGTGTGGCTTGGTGCGGTTCCAACCCGCAGTGACCGAAATGAGCTGAACCCGCGCGGGTCGATCGAGCCCAAAATCACACCCTACTCGCAAGTCGCACCACACTCCCACGACCCCCTCAACAAAAAAACAGACTCCCACGATGACACAATGAAACGCCGATGCAGAGGGCCTTCCTCACCTCCTCCGGCCGTGCCCCAATCCCCATCGCCGCCTCAGTTCCCATACCTCCACCGCTGCCGCCCTGCACTGCTACCTGCGCCGTCGACCTTCAGCACCGCCCACCGCCATCCTCCCTTGGCCACCGCTGGCTAGGGTTCCGCTGCCACCACCGGCCGCCGCCCTGCACGGTCACCGCCGCCGTGCGCGTGGAGGAGAAGGTGGGCGGCGCGGCTAGCCGGCTTCTGCACGCCAATGATGGGAGTCACGGAGGGATGCACATGCCTCGTCGTCCTCCACGCTTACTCGACACCCGCGCGTCTCCTCTGACTCTGAGCAGGGGACAAGGGGGCTTGTTCGCCGGCGTGGCTGCGGCTCATTGCTGGTGCGCCTCCTCGACAACTTTGCTGCTTCAACTCACTACGAGGCCTCCATCCTCTTCTGGATTTTCTTGGCAAGAATTGACTCAAAATACCACTCTCGGTTATCATATTCTGATACAATCGGCAATTACATATATCTTGGTAGAGCTTTTTTGGCTCTATCTACAGTGTAGATGTGCTATGTTTAACACTCTTAGTCAAATGAAAATCACAACCATTAGATTGTTTGCAATCTTGGTTTTGTTTATATGCTATAGTTAAGTGCCAGATGGAAGCAGTAAGCCAATAATAATAATAAAAAAGGAAACTTACTTCCTTTTTGCTAATGGTTTTGGTAATGGTTCGATGCAGAAAGTTAACTTATTTCCTAATCATATTATTTCTTACTCAGGATCCGTCCAATTTGTATAATGAAATTGCATTGATCCATCAAAAGTTTGCACTCCAAAGCCTGTCATATCAATTGTGGAGTTTCTTGGCAAAAATTAACTCAAAATACAATTCTTGGTTATTCTTGGAGTTTCAGCTGTTTCTTATCAATCCATTTCTTTTGTTAAATATTGTCAAATAGAACACATTACCTCTGAAGTTTGAGCAGTAACATAATGCAATCAGTAGCATAATGTGTTTTGTTTGTCGATTTTTTGGTGGCAGTCTGTAGAACCTGAAGCAATTCATTTCATTTTGTTAGTTGCCTCCTTGCTTATGGTACAAGTTATTCCGAAGATCTACTGTAGAAGATAATAATTGAAGTGGTTTTAGTGTGCAGATGTGTGTGTGCACACCGGGAGTTCAGGTTTAACATCACATTATTTTGGTGCCTATGTAATTAGAGCATCCATTTCGAAAAAAAAAAGTAATTAGAGCATGGTAGTCCGGTAACTATGTCTTACTAGATTTAGATGTGCGCCTTGGCGCACGATCCCGTAAAATCCGCACAGTAGTAACGATAAGAAATCAGGTAGGTAAATTGTAATACATTTTTCAGTTTTTGCAAAATAAAGTCAATTTGATGAAATTATGTTTTTTTAACAAAGTCGGCCTCGAAAGGCCTGGAAGATAGATTAAAAGCGGTGGGTACATGAATTACAACGATGCCCTTCAGCATCTTTTGCCCTGGGAATCCTAAAATTGAAGTAAAGGCACCAAAATTTACAAAAATAACCCCAGCAATAAAATAGGGAAACAATCAAGTGCTCGGGCTCCTTCTCCACCGCATGCCGGTGACCTTAAGACGCAGAGCGCCGAGATCAGAGAAGAAGCGGCTCGGGGTGTTCTCAATTCCGACGAAGAATCAACCACGTCGGCCGTCTCTACGGCTCTGGGGACGAACCACTTGGAGGAGAAGCGACGGCAAGCTCCAGCGCAGGGTTGATGAGGGCCTCCAAAGGAGGTTGAGCCCCTGGATGAGGGCCGCCAACCGGCCATGGAAATCAGGGGCGAGGCAGAAGTATATAAGTGCAAGAAAATAGTTGCTTCAGCATTGATCCTTATTAAAAACTTACAGAAAAATCTTGGATTTGAATAACAGGAGCACATACTGATATGAAATCTTGGATTTGAATAATAGGAGGTTTACAATTATATAACTCAGGCCATTTGCACACCCGTCTTATTTTGTACAATACAAAAGAATGTAACTATTAACCCGTTTTTCAGGGGAATAAACAAATATAGATGAAATTTTGTAACATGAATAGAATAAATTAGAGACATGCATGCGAACCATATGTTCAACACTTTAGTGCTGAAGAGAAGTAAGAGAAGATATGAGTAAAACTTAAAATAAACCTGACACTCATAAGAAGACAACATTTTAAGAGAGCACTGCTTTTCACATAAACGTCTCAAATGCCAAGAAAACGACAATTAAATTTAGCTAAATCATGGCTGTATGTGACACCACTATGAGATATGAAAGTGTTTTTCTTGGACACACATTGCATCTTAAGAATCATGGCCGTATA
Source organism: Lolium rigidum (assembly GCF_022539505.1). Lineage (NCBI taxonomy): Eukaryota > Viridiplantae > Streptophyta > Magnoliopsida > Poales > Poaceae > Lolium > Lolium rigidum. The sequence continues at coordinate 316,149,737 of NC_061513.1, read as the reverse complement.
CAACCCGTGTGACACCACTATGGGATATGAAAGTGCTGTTCTTGGACACACATAGCATCTTAAGATTCCTCTCTCTCCATTTTCTCTAGCCACCTACCTCCCCTCTCCCCTCCTTTCTCTCTCCCGATATAATACTATGTTGGTGAGCTCGATGTTCCAAGATTTCCCTTGCTGCTATTCCCGCAGCTCCATCTCCATGCTAGGTTGGAAGCGAGTCGTGGCCGTCGCTAACCTCTGTCCATGGCACCGTTGACCACCAGATCCCCTCGCTGCTCTGCCCCGCTAAGCATGCACGCATGCCTGTCTCACTGCCTAGGCAGAGCATTACTTCACGTGGAGCAACAACACAGAGAGGAAAAAAGATCCATCAAGCTGGAGGGTGCTGCTTGTTCCGCTGCAGCATATGCACGTGGTGCCATGGTGGATGCCGAAAACAGGCCACGTTGGTGCCCGCGGAACACGCCCGTTCATCTCCGGGGCGGACCTGCAAGCAGGAGAGTTCTTAACCGTTAAGTAGATGGTGTGGCTTCTCTGCAGCACCGTCGGCCGGGCTCCCACGCTCCGCTGGCGGTGGCCATCAAGGTGACAGCTGCGGCCATCTTGACCGGTGGCATGGCAGCCACAGCCTCCTTCAGATCGGTACGTTTTCCTCTACTGATTTTTTATAAACACTCCTTTTTATGGGTGTGCGTCTTTTTTAGGGTATGTGTCTTGATTATGCGAGTTAATTGGTAAGAAATTAAAATGGCATTACTCTGAAAATAATTGTCCATTAGTTCATCATTGATATGTGCACTCTGTGCATAATAAAATTTCAAGCGTGAAGAAACCATAGACTAAACACTATTATTACATAATAAAAAGGTCATCCATCCAGATAAAGAGCAAGATAAAATGAGAAGTTAGAAGTGTCACCTAGATATGAGAGCAACCTGCTTGGATTTATGCCGAATATCCTGTAGGCATAGATAAATAGGACTTGGAAAAACAAACAGGTTGGATGAAGCTCTCACAGCCAGGAATCCAAACAGCCAGTGACCAAAGATAATTTTGCAACTCTGGTTCTGTTAATTAGTGTCGTAGGTTCTTGACCTGAGAAAAAAGGTAGAGTCATAAGCGCGAAGCAAGAATCTAAATAATGAAGCCTAGACATTATGTACAACACAAATTATGCGACCATAAAGCGTGAACCTACATGATCGATCAACCATAACATAGTCCATATCAAATAGCAGAAGAGAAGTAAAAGTTTTCACATATACACTGCACTTTTGACCAAATATCTATTGCATCTAGTTCTAAGCCACTATCTAGGTATGTATTGAAATTTTGAAATATGATAAACCAAAACCTAAATATGGGTCAATATATCTTGGTTTCCATAGGGCTCGATGTAAAGCTATAAATGGCTATGCACCTGCTACTTTTCCGAAGAATGCATTTTCTACAACCTGGGTCATACTCATGCTACAAACGTTGCTACAAACCCGCAAAACATCCAGTGCCAAAACCACACCATCTATTAGAGGAAATAGAGGAAATAGCAAGATTAGAGTTTCATAACCACCTACAGTGCCAAAACCACACCATCTATTATCTCTGGTTCAATAAGGGGTTCGTCTCCTTGAATGTTGAAAATAATGCCATAATGTTACCAAGCTTTTGAATTGCCTCACAGCAGCGTTCAGATCATACAATTTGTAGCACATCCAAAATACAACTAAGGAGGCCACCAAGCAATCATGAAAACATACCTCAATACAAAACGCTGAAGCCTTACCATTTTGGCATGATACCAATGTCATTATAATATCAGCTCCAAATCCTATACATCGCTCAGAAATTTTGCCGTCATTCATTGCCACTACTATGCATTAAACAGAAATAAAATGCAGACAATGTTAAGAAGTCAGAAGAAGACAAGGCAAGGAAAACAACCACACCTATGTTTACCACCAGATCTAGTGTCACAGGGATCTGCGCATCAGCCCCAGCTTGACCTCGAGGATGAACATGCCACCTTCTGCAGTGACAAGACGTGTGTGTGGAACATTGCTGCCATTGAACAGCTTGACAAATTGTTTGGTAAAACAAACTTAAAATTTTTGAATCCTACATATAAAGCTCTAAAATGATCTCTTGTGTACCAAATGTCTGCAACATGATAGTGCTTTTTCTTCATCAGAAAACCATTCATCATTCAAGTTGCTGACGTTCCTGAATAAAGAACCAAAACACATTAACAGAGAACAAATACAAACTTACAACATTACTTCGGTATACCAAAATATCCAACTTTTCCATCTCCAACTATCAAGCAAGAAAAGTGTGTCCTGTGCCTTATGTGGAACTTCACAATCAAGGGGAAATTGGTAAACACAGAGTATGTAAAGCACATTAATTAACTGAATTCTAGACCTTGTGTTCAGATGCAAGCTGTATGGATAAAAAAAGCTACGATTAGCACAAGATGAAAAAAAAGCTACGATTAGCACAAGATGCTTAGGGCTATTGCTGGGATGATACTTTGCAGGAACAGTTATAGGTTGTATCTAAAAGACTAAACTACATAACAAACTTTGGAATTACTAATCAGGCAGTAAGCTTGTAGCTAGCATTTTGAGAAGTGGCGCGTGTATTGCATAGTACAATCTGATTTCCGTAAATGCCATCAGAAGTATTATTAGGAATTACTGGCTCTGGCTGAGATAGCAAACTAACCATCTATAATAGTGAAGAATGGCACCTGCTTCTTCCCTTGAAATCAATAGTGATGCAGATACCTTGGTCATATGGTTCTTCCCTTGAAATCAACAGTGGTACTAATATGTGACATAGCCGCAGACTGCCATAACATCTCCGGAAAAACTATCCAGATGTCGCTTCATGACACAAAATAATCAAACCTGCAAATTTTGTAATAGACTCTTGCTCCATGTCCTCAATTTCATATATCAAACATGTTAGCAAGCACACACAAAATTATTTATTATATACATTTAAATATCATCTTGCAAACATTTAAACTACCAAAACCTTCCTAAATATTATCCTCATGCCATTCGAACAAAATTGTGATGGGCAGATTGTATGCCACAAAACTAATATGCAACATATATCATAGCTCTATAAAATCAATACTCCGTGGGACTGCAATTAACCATAAAAATTCACACATGGCATGATATTTTATCCAATTAATCAAATAACCAAGAAGGGCTCAGGAATCGAGCGGCGTACACCTCATTTTAGAGAGACACAACCACCGGCACCATTGTGGAGAATCACCGTTGCTACCACCAGTACAACGACTGTGATGCTGAAGTCTGGAGCACTGACCCTATCTCATACAGCTCAACCCTCACAATAGACCCTCCTCGGCATAATTTACGGTTCAAGTTTTAGATCTATCTGAACATGAGCTATGAACAACGAAATGATTGTGATAAGTAACCTGATGTACTGTTGAAGCAGGTAGCAACTCTTGCTTAGTGAAGTGGCACAACTATTCTTGAATATCACATGAAATGGTTGGAATTGAACTTGCCAATCCAAGTATATATCCCACTGTCTGATCGGTTTATACTCGTGTATCCCTAAGAGCAATGGAAAAGTTAATAACCCTATTCATATTGCACCATATATCGAGCATGTATTTGTAAATAGTATGTTATAAAAATTATCTAAATTGAAAACACATGATGTTTGAAAGCAAACATTCAGTTTAAGCAGGACAATGTGCATGTCCGGTCAGTTATCTAATATGGAGCTCTGTGTGGTTACTCTTCCTATTTTCTCTTGGGCATAAACATATACTAAAAGAACGCTTTGTTATGAACATTAATGAAATTCCAAACACATGTTATACTGAATTGGAAATTCACTCTTAGCAAAATGGCAGCTCTAGCAGAGATATAGGCACAAGACTGAATAATTAAAACTATAGAGAAGCTAACCTTCTGAAATGAAATATGTGGTTGAATTAGCAAGTAGCAAGTTTTTAATTCCTCCTCTCTTTTCCTCTCATCTCCTCTTGCTTACATGTTGCTTACCTGCACTGGCACCCACACTAATTTGCTCAAGTAAACATATGTATATTTGAGATCAAAAGAACATAATATATTTCGTACTGCAAATTCAATAGCAAAAATAGTAGTAAATCTGAACTATCACTATTGTTAAAACCCCTACCCCCTGCATATAACCCCTACCCCTACCCCCTGCATATAACCATTCTTCAACTCCATACAATCACCATTATGAATAATACGGAGTAATATGCATACAAAGATATGGACAAGAAGAACATAAGAGAAGCCTCATATTTGCATTTCATCAAATATGAAGTGTGCATCAAAATCATCCTTTTGCCCATGGCCGCCATGCTCCTACAGATCCCATTCGTGTGGCTTTTTTCACTTAGATCTTTGTCCAAACTGCAAAATTCAGTAGCAAGCCAGGGTAAACATCAATCTTCTTGTCACGGTAACATCAATTCCCAGCGACATAAAACTTTCTTTTCCGCTGGAGCATAGAGAGGAGAACCCAGACCGAAAAAAACTGAACCAAACAGATCGAGCTCCAAACAGAAAATTAGGGAGATATGAGGCCATTATAGGAGATGGGATGAGATGGGTTGAGGATTCACCTACTAATCCAAACAGCAGCAGCACCATCAGCGGCCTCCTCCACGCCGCCGATTTTGTCAGGTGAGAGCCCCATGAACTCGCGGAGGGAAGAGGTGAGGAGGGCAGCAGGGCGAGCACAACAGGGAAAATAACGCCATGGAGGAGCCTGGCGGCGCCCTCCTCACGCGCGTCGATGTGCGCCTCCTCGCTGCAGGGGTGCTGCAAGCGCTAGGGCGCTCGACGACGGCCTGGCAACGTCCTCCCCGCGCGCATGTCCTCCCAGGCGCACGACCACCGTTCCCACAGCAGCGGCGGCACGACGACGGCGGCGGCGAGAGGTTGTGGGAGGAGGAGGCTTGGACGAGGGAAAGGGAGGAGAAGCGAAGAGGCCGGCGCAGAGGAGGAGGCCGGCAGAGAGGAGGAGCCGTAGCACAGGGAGATGGCGGCGGGGATGGGAGGGGCGCGAGGGGAGAGGAGGATGCGGCCAGACCCGGCGGCTGCAAGCAAATGGGTAGGGTTTGACTTGGGGGTCTCTGGTTTTGTCTCACACTCAATCGCGACGCGAGAGACTGGGCCGGGAGGGCTTTTTAGTGACCCATGGATAAAAAGTGGGTCTGCGGGAGGGCCTCAGCGCCCTGGACGAACGACCGGCCGAGATCGCGCCACGTCACCTCGATCGAACGGCCAAAAATCCAAACGCCTGTGAGAGCTCCATGGGGGTGCAGCAATCATACCGTGGGATGCAGCCAGCGTCTTACGTCCGCTATTTCCCAGTGATGGCTGATTAGCTAGCTACTGCCCTAGGAGGTATAATATTATTGATTAGTTATGTTCATGAACCTATTTTTTGTTGCTTGGGTTCCGAATGGCTAAGCGCTTGGTTTTAAACCACAAAATTATTATGGTTTGGTGCGGTTTGGGTTCAATTTGCTGGCAGGTTGATGCGGTTTTGGTTTACGGGAATGATTAGGGCATGTACAATGGTGATGACTCAGCTGTCTGTAAGAGGTAGTTATAGGTGATTTTGGTGATGTGGAGGAAAGAGAATGAGGAGAGAGAGGGAGGCTGTCTGTAAAGTCTGTATGCTTCTTACAGACGGCTTACAAACAACATTTTTGTTGTTGTATGAAGGGTGTCTATAACTTATACTCACACATGGTTATGGCTAAAAATAGATAACTTACATACAGATCACTGTAGACACTGTCTATACGACACTGTCTATACTAATGTCTGTATATGATATGAAGTGTTATTACAGACACCACCTGTCTAGATCATTGTACATGTACTTAGTGGATTGGTGCGGTGCGTGGGTTAACTAACTTTCTTGGTGGACTGGTTTGGTTTTGGTGCGGGGTTGTCCCCATTCTCAGCATGACGCCGCGCGCGCTGCAGGCGCTGACCCTGGAGTCCTCCGCGGCTGCCGAGATCCGCGTCGATAACAGCTGAAAGAACCGGCGTCGTCGCCTCCCACATGATCAACCCCCACTCGCCACCATCCTATGCTTGTAGATTTAGACCACATTGCGCCGTCGCCTCCGCTAGGATTGAGGGCACTGTCCTATAGGAATCCACTCCCGGACCGCCTTGCACGCCGTCGTCCTTGTCCTACTGCTGCTGCCGCTGATCCTGGAGCTAGAGGAGTTGGCAATGATGGCCCCGCACATTTCTGAAGCCATCACTGCCGACCTAGAGCCTAGAGGTGCCAGCCCTATCTCTTGCAGTTTGCTCATCCTTCTCTGTGTACCTAGAATATCCAATAACAGAAGCACACATTAGAAATACTAGGAAGGTTGGCGCGGCGGCACGCCGCGCCCGTAGTAGCATATCATTGCTGTAAGAGGCCTCTAGCGAGCTTAATCATGTTATGTGTATATATATTACATGCATTATACATGATAGCACTACTCACAGTTGTATTATATACTCTCCAAACATATTAAATGAAAACTATGTTACATGTAGCAATATATTCGGGTACTATCTTATATTTGTACAAACTGAAACTACAATACGTAACTTCTACAACACTATTGCTGAGAATTCTCTTGCCTTTGGCTGGACAGCAATGTTAATAATGTTGTCTCTCCTATGTAGGTAGCTTCTTGCTTGTACTATACATAGTATGCTTCTGCTCTGAGTGTCTCTGGAGACAAAGAATTATGTTCATGTTCATCCTCTCAGGTTAGCATTTGAACCCCAGAATATTCACCCAACACGTTGATATGTGAATCGATCAAGATCAGTCAAGAAGGAAAATGTACTATATTCTGACAAAACATGGGCACTGCAATAATCTATAAACAATGTGTAACCACTTCATGGTATACCTGCCCATACCTGCATCAATTGAAGAGACATCAATCTCTTGACAAAAACCCATTCATGCCCTTAACGCAAAAATCCATTCATGCCCTTAACGCAAAATCCATTCATGCCCTTAACGCGGAAGTTAATCACAATACTAAAAAAAAAGGAAACCTCACATTCTCAATTAATTATATCTTGCTGGAATCCCATCTGATCAGCAACTGCCTCTTCAGAACAAAAAGAAAAACAGTTGAATGAACCTAAGCTTGGTTGACCCACAACAACTGCCATTACTTGTTTTGAAATGCTAGTTATTAACCTAGCTTATGATATAAATTTCACAGAAAGATAGAACATGCGACGTCATCCATTTCTTGGGAGAAAGAAAACTGAATTATAAGTTGCAGACCTGAACAAAACATGAAGCATCAAGTTGCTTGCAACATTCAAAGAATCTCTAAATAACAGTAAGAGCATGTAAATTGATCCAGGTCCAGGTATAATACCATAACTTCACCGTTTGACCTATAACTTAAAAAGTGCCTCTGATTTCCTGAGGAGTAACATTGGTAATCGAGTTGGTACTCCTAGAATGGAATACATATATGCATCACACCAATAAAAGACTTCCTAGATTTGGAAGTCTAAGATATTTTGCAAGTCTATCCCATTGCAAAATTTAACTTAATGACTTAATGTGCATAGGAGTATATTCAAGTGTTACATGAAGTACTTCCATCTTACAGCACAACAGGAATGTTAAAGGCCCATTATAAAATAATAAAAGTACAAATCTCTAGACAACAATGGGCAATAGAGAAAAGGGAAAGAAAACAGTGGACCACATACATAACAACGACCGAAGAAAAATCATGCAAAACACACAATCTGGTTGTACTAAGACTTAATTTGCATTGGAGAGCGCATGTGGTAGTATGGAAACTTCAAGCAGTGGGTGTCCTTAGCAAAGTAACATGAGTCGGTTTATATGAATCACTGACACAGAATTTAGATAGCACATACTGGTGCATTTACAGTTTGTTTGCAGCTATAGCCAACTTACCAGGTAAGAATGAGAACAAAGAACAATCGGTCATCAGGCAGATGCTAATGTGAAAGGTCAGTGAAATCAATTAAAAGGAAGAGGAGCAAACATTAACTAAGTACATTTTCGATACTACAAAATATGTAAAATATGTTGGCCATAATTCAAAAGAATGAATTGGGAGGACTTCCAAAAATGCAAACTGAATCGACATCAAGTGGAACATTGGATAGCAGATTCTAGTTTCTTCCCTACTTGATTACATTGTGGTTCTCTGCCATTGCTAATATTTAGTTAAATAGGCGTGCTATTTAATTCAATAATCATGATATATGCACCAATAGCTAAGAAAACAGAAGTTAAAGAATAGTTAGACCTCACCTCAGCTTTCCGGCGACGGAATCCTAGATACATACCATTTAGTCGTAAGACATGCAGTGTTACTTTTGTGGCCCATCTCTGAATTAAAGAAACAACCAGTAGAAGCTTCCCTTCATCTATTTGGGCTGTCAAAGCAATGCGAATACTATTAAATATAAATATATAATGTTGTTTTCTGATCTATTTAAGCATTATTATAGTAAAACATGAACAAAGAAGAAACTTCCCTTGATCTATTTGAGCTGCCAAATCAGTTGAAATACTACTAAATATAAATATATGAAATTTCTTTCTGATATATGTAAGAATTATATTAAGAAGTGAACAAAGCAGTAGAAGGTTGCACTATAAATTTAAGTGAGCTGGAAAGTACGGCATGAGATGGTCGATCGAGGAGCAACACACAACACATGGGAAGTGCTATATTTTGATCTGGTAGGTTATTTATTGAAAATACCATATTTTTTCCATAGCATCAGAATCTCATAGAGTGGTCTGGACATTCTGGTGTTCACTTCCTTCATGTGCCAAAAAACTGATTCCCATTGCCATCTTAAATTCTTGGTGTTGTCATTTCTGATGAAATGCACCTAAATCTAGATAGCTCAATGATCAAATTAAACTGAGTTGATTTGAGCATCCTGAGAGAGAGAAGCAAGTAGTTAGCACTCAGCTGCATGATTTTCAAGTACCGCGTGGACAACTGATAGGTTTAATATTTATCTGTCTCACCTTAAGAAAATGTTTGAACACCAACTTTTAAGTTGTAGGAGGAGAAGCCAACTTAACTAACATCCAAATGAAAAAGAGTTACTAAAATAAGATAGCAACTCTGTTTGAGCTTTTGAAACAACCAATTAACGAAGCAACTGGGTATGAATATCAACACGAATGAAGCAAAATTAGCATTGCTTTCTATCATCCAGCATGCATAAGGATTCCTAAAGCATGAGAAAAATCTAACCTATTGGATGCCAGGCAGGCCACTCAAATACTCCAGTCACCCACTCCCCTGATCCCTGCCGATGTCATAAATTGTACGAAACTAAGTTTTCACCTCAGCGATGCCACCAATTTGTACCGAATTAATTCTTCACCTAACCAGTTATAAATTTAAAAAGGTCGAATACTAAAGATGACAATCAATACAACGAATGGGGCAGAGATGTTGACCTAGGCAAATTTTGGAGGTCGCCACCACGCCACAAGGCTTTTCCACCGCTGCCATGTGCCATGCGTGTCCACAAGAGCATCACCAGGACCGTGATGTCCAGAAACACAAGGCCCACGCCGCCCTGGTTCACCATCAGCCAATAGTTAGTCGCGGCCATCAACAGGGAAAGCCACAGCGGAGACACTGAGTTGTAGCCTTTAACAGATGCGACATAAGGCAGAGAAATGTATGTCGTCTCACCTGCACGAGTGAGGCCGCATACGTCCTCGAGGAACTACACCATGCCGTCGGCTAGCGTGTGGTTTCACGTCACACCGACTACGAACCCGCTGCACGCGGAATCCGTCACCTGCATCAGCAACAGACCGACGGGCGGTAGTACACGGCAAGGTCGTGTAGGAGGCCCATCAACAACCGCTGGTGGATGCAATGCTGACAACAAAAAGAAGAATTAAAATAACGGAGAACAAACAACAAAGTTAACAGCAAGTAAAGCAGCCGGGCACATCAGGAATTGGACAATACATGTCTTAACAACTGTGAGATGCTTCTCCATTAATTTTCGTTTCCAGCGATTCTCCATAGCCTTGGCAGCAGAGACAAATGGAGGGGGTCACGGCTAGCACGTCCATGAGCTGTACGACGGCGGCACACGAAGAAGCAGCAGCGGCCATGTCGCCAAGATCCTGCAAGAATTCATGCACGGACGAAAGATTCAAGGAGAAATCAGGAACAGAGAATAACAAAACAGGGAGAGGAAAAGGAGGCATAGCACAAACCAAGGTCGTACCTGAGGAAACCACCTGGAGCGCCCCGTCGCGACGGAAGCCCAGCCTTACCAACGACGGCGTGGGAGTCGTGATCCTCGTCTGGGTGGCAAATGGGAGGCGTCGATGCGACAACGTTATCCTAGACGACTTTGCTGCTGGCCGTCGGTCGTCGAGCGCTCGGACGGCGGATCGGCACGCTCCCAGATCAGGAGCAGGCGGCGGCGCTGGCAGCCGCGGAACATGAAGACGGCGGACCAGCCGGCGAGGCCGTGGGGAGCTGCAGCCAGCAGCCACGCCACGCCATGAATAGGAGGTCGACCGAGGGGGGGGCGGACGCAAGGCGGCCACGAAGGGCAATGAGGGCGCCGCAACGGTGGGGATTTTTTTATTTATCCTGACGATGGAATTGGGGAGGAAGAAGGAGAGTACGACCAGTACTCTGGACTATTCCATAGGTCACACCGCTTTGACCGCCTCTGAGCTAGAACCGTGGAGGTCAGTCCGTGTCCAGACCGCACATAGACCATGGGCAATCGGTAACTCGACGGGACAACCAAAATTTCTCTCGTGTTAAGATTTGATTGGATGAAATACTACCATCAACAGTACCAAAACTCCAAAACGCTGAGATTTCAGCAGATGGGTTCAACTTTTATATAGGTAATATGACTCTCATGTATTTACTGGAACTGGAACGGGCGCTAAGACTCAAGGATTCTCATGGTTCTCCCCGGGACGCCTTGTATTGACTCATTTCATTTCATTACTAACTTACCATTTAAAATATGCGAATCAGTACAGACTACCTACGTTTTATGATGTTGTTGGTTATTCTATATTTTCTTAGAAATTCCTCAAAAAAAATTCTTAGAAATATGTCTGTACCCTTATCTAAATACCTTTGCATGATTTACCTCCTCGTTGCTAAGTCCACTCTTCTGAATTTAGGGACCAATAATAGCGAATGCCAAATTTTATGCCACTCTTTGATTTTTTGTTTAGAATCAATTTATTCTCGAACAAGTGATTATCCACCTGGTGCCATTGCTCACAATTATATGTCATTTCCTTGTTTGTATCAGGTTAAGCATGTCATCAGTGTCACGTGCCATTCATATCCATACAAGGAAGATGTAATGAAAGAATTTGCACCTCAACAAGGTGGAAATGTAGAATAGTGAAAGAACTGGCAGCTATGCATGTGACCATAATACATGTACTGTGGTGGTACTGTTTGTTGGAGTTCAATTGTTTGCTACATAAAACTGATTGAGAAACTATTCTTCGTTAGTCTATGATAGATTGCAAGTTCTTATACCAGTGTATTACTTGCGAAAATATTATGTCATATTGGGTGATGTGACCGTACCATCTTATTGTGCTATGTGAAATATCTGTGGAAAATGTATTTTATTTTTATAACATCTTATTGTGCTATCTAGAATATCCGTGGAAAACACATAATGGGCCTCTCACTATAAAACCCCATAGCGTTGCACCCTTTGATCACAACCAGTGGCATAAATCTCTTTTGCCTGTCACTAGTATACACATACTAGTGACAGACTGACGGGCAAAGTGTATGTCACTACTAACCTCATACCAGTGACTAGTCCTCAGTGACTGCTTTGCCTGTCACTAATGGGCCTTTTGAGTCTCTCACTAATATCCTATTCTGTAGTAGTGTGATTTCAAACTCGATGACTATCATACGGAAATAAGCTCGGGTATAGACATAAGCGGATCATATGGAGACGAAGATTTATCCCGATTTTCAATAACACAATGTAAACTATTCACCGTTGGAGAGCCGTGGCTTGACATGAAGGACCCCTTGAACGCCATCAAATCCCACTTTCTTCTTCGAGCACCCTCGTGAAGATAATTATTCCTTATGGCTTACTTTTCCACCACTCTAGAATGGAAAGCTGAACCACCACTTCACAATCAAGATGAATGAGAAACTCAGGCCTCTTAATAAATAATTAATAATTGATTGACAAAAACCACTTCTACAATTGTCGAATTTTGATCCAGCGTGTTGCAAATGTCGCTGATATTTTCGTTTTGAATCATCCAACCCTTTCAGTCCCAAACAAGTTGGGGTAGGCTAGAGTTGAATCCCATAAGATCTCGAAGCCAAGTCATGGTTTCGGAACGTGAATCATCCAACAAACAAATAGACAAAAACTGATAATTGTAATTCCCTACCTTTATTCATATACCATGCATGCTCCTTTGTAAACTGTCGATAAAAACACACTGACAAACTACTCGGGTACACGATAACTGGACATACATAAAACCACAAACAATATGTTGGATAAGGTGCACTAGAGGCAAATAATAAAGAGTGTTTATTATTATATATTAATAGTTGATAATAGTTTCAATAAGAATCTAACAATATGCTACACTGGGCATGCTATGCTGCCTACAACTAATAAAACAAAAACCAGCGATGTGTGTTCTTAGTTTGTTCGTCAACGATATATCATGGAAATCAGATATTTTCGATAATACAAATATCACGTTTAACCATCACAACCAAACGCTGATAATTATATAAGCTCGTCAAAGTTCTATGTATAACCAATGCCAATCAAGCAAAACAAGTACTGGCACTAGTTTCCGTGAAGAACAAGCAACATATGTTTTTTTCCACTCTAGCACAACTTCGTCCTACACCCATGACGCCTGACAGAAGTCCACTATCACGGATTTTTCAGGACCCGGGTCCTGAAGGAAGAACCAATTAATGACGGATTTTTTTTATATTTTGCGTGTCACCGGTACGCGTTGCAGTGACCAGTTCATGAGCTACCGCTGACAATTTTTTTGCCAGTCAGTTGTTCGGGTTAACATCGGCAGGTTTTCATTTTCACGCCATGCGAGCAGTTGCGATTATAAGCCTTGTCCCAGTAGTGAACTCCGGCCACCTAGCTACTGCTAGCTACACGCGCCTATAAATCAAAATAACGAGCTCTAGAGATGCGCCAGTTCGTCTTGATGATGCTATGATGGTCACCAATGCTAATTGAGGGCAGAGTCGAGCACAGTTTTGCCGAATTCGGCAATCACTGGCAAAAGGGAATTCTCAAACTAGCTAAGATGATCCAACTCGATTCCTTCTTCTATGATGGGTTACTCGGCTTGGTGAAGCTCCCAAGCTACCTCATGGACCCTGGGGTGGTCTATAACGGCGGCTAGCTGGAAGCTTCTCCAGCCTCTGCCTCGGAGGTGCGTTGAAGAAAGTGGAAGACAGAGAATGGGTGAGAGAACGAGAAGTGGCAGACATATCGATTCTAGGGTTGCATAGTGGCCCTCCCTGGATATTTATAGGTCAAGGCGAGCACACATATGATGTCACGATGGAGATGTCTGGCTAGGATGCACGGCGATGTCGGTTGTGTTTTGGGCGTGAATCTTAGCACTATTTGATAAGGGAGGATCGATATGATGTGGAGATCACTTCAATCCTTCATGTACGCCGAACGCAGTCGGATTTTTGTCAGCGATGATGTGGCGGGCGAGCTCCACTGCATTGTCGTTGACAGGGAAGAGACGATAATGTTTGGCTTCTATTTTTATACCGAACTGATATTCTAGCTGGGATGGGATGGGCTGGCGCGGTGGTGGTGTTGGGATCGGTTAATTCGGTGGGTCGCCTAGTTTTCCTATCTTTCTCTCTCTCATTTTCTTTTTCTTATCTTCTGTTTTAAATTTTTAGTTTTCATTTTCTCATTTGAATTCAAATCTGTTTGAATTATTTGGAACATGTGACTTTTATTGAAAGCTACCTTAGATGATATTCCAAACATTATATTCTGTTTGAACCTTTTTATGAGTGTTGATATTACTGTATTATAATATTACTTGATTTCAAATGGGAATTATTCTATGTGTCCATAATCTTCTGAGTACTTGCAAATTCTCAACAATATTAAAATAGGCCATTGGTGGAAGATATAAAGGTGCGGTATTGGATCTTAGATATTTTATCTTTTCTACCATAAGAAAATACATTTTCTCAGTATTAGGGTTTAGATACATTTTCGGTTTATTCACTTATCTCACAAAGTTGATTGAAAATTGTAACAATGATTGTTTGGTAAATCTCATGGGTTGGAAGATAGGGCTTATTACTAGGCTTGATTAACTAATCACGTCCCTTGTGCTTGAGTTTAGGGCATGGCCTTAAATTTACTGGTGGTTTCTAAGTGGTATACAAGTTAAGGTTGGAATATGATCTAGGATTTTAGGTGTGTAGGAAATATGGTGAGTTGATTAGGGTTGCTCTTTCTCACCATTGATAGGTTGCTCTTTCTCACCATTGATAGGATGATTACACAAGAAATGATTAGGGTTGACATAATTATTTGGCTAAACAAAGTATTGGTATCATTCAATTGTTTCTCTACTGAAGAGGTTGAAAATGGGATGGGGTGGCTTACTAGTGGTCTCCCTATGATTTCTTGTGATGGATGATATCTGCTTGACAAATTAGGGTTTAGCTTATTCTTTTATATCTCCGAAGCATAATCATGTAAGAGACATGATCAACTTGTTCTCAATAGCTTCTTACTTCAAGTTCTTAGGGATCAGGGCCATCACCAAATTGTGATGATCGTGCTATTGGCTTCTTAATATATCACTTAGTGAAATATGGTTTTCACCTTCAAGATCAAGTGCTTTGCTGAACTGACATGAATGTAGCACTTTAGGTTGAGCTCTCTTATTTGGGAAGGATCTCTCTACGGTTGGATGCAGATGTCTTCTCCCCTCTCACCTAGCTACAGTAACTCGCCCCTTTGAGAGTACGCCGTTCGTCGCCACCCTCGCCGGCCCGATCCGGAATCTTCTTCGTCGGCACTGCCGGCCGGAGTGGAGGAAGGAGAGGCGCCTGGCAGCTTGTATATAGTAGTATAGGATGTTGTTCTCTGGTGTTTACCCTAGTGGAGTATGCGAGTAGGAGGCCGGATCCCCATGGCCAGATCCGGCCCGTCCTCGCCTTCTTCTTCGTGGCTGTCCTTCTCCGGTGGTAGGAGAGGCGGCAGGCGGCGAGGAGATGGCGTGGCATCTTCGCCAATAAGGCCCTCCCCTTCTTCCTTCGTCATCCGATGTGGTTGCATGTGAGCGGCAACCAGATCGTGGAGCTTCTCCTTCCCGGTACTCGTCCATGGAGGACGGTCAAAGGAGGAAGAAGATCCGGGGATGGCTTCCTCAATAAGCTCATCTACTGGGTCCGCCGGCGTCGCCATCATCTACGCTCGTCTCCCCGAGTCCGTGGCAGGTTCTTCGGGTCCGATGGCGGGTCAATTTCATCATCGCGATGCACAGTAGGCCCTGCTACTTCTTCGACTCTGCCTCCTCTGCAGCTTTCCCTGGATCCAAGCGCCAAGGTGGTGACAAGCAGGGGAACTTGCATGATGGGTGGGTGGCGGAAGTGGCGCCGGAGATCTTCTGAAGCGATCTTTTCGAGCAGCACATCGGCGGCGATTCTGCTTGCCGTTATCTACGCCGGTGAACCATGGCGATATTTCAACCTCCATCGGAGGCCCTCTCAGAGATTGGAGGCCGCGTTCATCGTCGACTTCGAAGCAAGTGGTGCCGTCCCCGCCTTGGAGCCCGACGGCGGCTCTCTGCTCTCTTGCTCGCCGGTGGGGATAGAGAAGGACCTGATTGCTTTCTTCTTTTTCTTAGTGAGGTCTTTTCTGCATTTACCAGGGACCTATGTGTTATTTCTCTATTTCATGGGCTCCTTTGTAACCTATTGTACACCCACCGCTTGGAATTAACGATGCTTCTTCGCCCTTCGGGGCGCTCCGTGTTAAAAAAAATGGTTGGATGCAGATGGATTGAGATAGAGAAGAATGGCATGATCAAGGTTTGCTAAGAGAAGTTGTGTTGGTTTTCTTATCACAAATTCAAGAATTGAGTTGAAGATATACCATGAGAGCCATGGTAGGAACACTGATTTAATTTAAGACATGGAAACGATAAGTCGGGAAGGGTTTCTCCATTTTCTTGTTCTTTGACTTGTAGTTCAATAAGCATCCAAACGTTGTTGCAAGGAATACCATGTTCTGATCCATAAGAAGATATGGTCTTTGATCCTCTCTTAATGTTTTGTGTAATAAATCTAATCCCATTTGATCTAGCCTAAATAAAATCACGTCTACCCAAAACAAGGTTTTAGCAAAGTCATATTGGAGTTTATAGCGCTTGACTTGGTGATCTACTGCAACTCCACCAACTCACACTACTAGGAAAAAGCCTACCGCCGGCGGACAAAAATAGGTTATACCGTTGACGCACCAGCGCCCACGGGTGCTAACATGCCGGTGATAATTTCTTATTGCCGGCACACCAACCCGGTCCGCCGGTTCTGCAGGAGGAGGAGGCCATCGGTGCAGGAGAGGAGGAGGAGGCCATGGGAGACAAAGAGGGGAAGAAGATATAAGAGGAAGAGAAGAGGAGAAAATGAGGAATAGAAAGGAGAAGTGGAAGAGGAAGAGGAAGAGGAAGAGGAGGGGAGAAAGTGAGAAAGTGGAAGAAGTCGTGGGCTTGTTTTTAATATATAGGGAAGGTTACCGTCGGCGCACCAATATAGTGGGTTGTCGTTTTTTTAAAGTGTTTTTGCATCAAAATCTAAACCTCATAAACTTCATTTTCCTTTTTGATTTTGAGGATTCTGAAAAATCTTGCACTATATTCTTCTTCAAAAGATTTCTTTTTGGGGAAAATTCTAGTTCTAGAATTGTCGAGTGTCGATCCAAACTTTTACAATGTAGCTGAGATTGTTTTAAAACATCCAAAAGATGGATAAACAAACCCGACAGTAATAATTCCTTGCCTTTTATTCATACCATGGTACTAGTAAACTGTTGATCGATACAGACTGACAGACTACACGAGCGCAGAGGCAACTGAACATGTCTGAAAGCGCAAGCCATATATAAGACCCAAACACACACCACGACGAGTCAAGGACATAGACTCTGGTGGGGGAAATCCTCCCAAAGATAATTCATGTCGCGGTTATGCCCCCCTGCTTCAAGCCCGAAGGAAGACATCTGTCAGAACCGTTTGTGACACGAGTGATGCCTTCAGTATCTTGATACCCTGTAAATCCCCAACACATCCAACAATCATCTCAAATCAGTTCAACTTGCATTTGTGTAAAGGAGTGATTTCTTCTTGGTTGATTTTATACAAATCTGTATATTTAGATCAAATAGTTGTAGAAACGATTAGTACTTTTGTTTAGAAAGTTAGAAACGTATACATTGATTAAGTTTCGGGGATAATTACCTCGTTGGGGCCAAGTAGGACGATCTTCTCGCGGAAGGAGCCGCCGGCCCCAGAGGGAGTAATATTGAGGTTGTCACTGACCGTGTACTTCGAGCGCCGTTCAACCACAAACCCAATGTGTCTGCTGGATCTACGGCGATTGCTAGAGGATGACGACGCGTTGATGAGTGGGATAAGCCTGCCAGCCAGCAGGTCGAACCTGGCAGCCCTTGCGTCACTGTGGCAGATGTATCTGTCCGGGAGCGTCTGGACGCTCCCGTACAGGTTTGCAAGGCAGCCCACCATGGGGTGCGTGCTGAGAATGTTGCCGACCGTGCTGATCGGCAAGCCGAGGAGGCTGAAGAGGAAATCGGCAGCGTGCTTGTCGGCCTCAGCGTACACCACGCGTTCTGTCCCTGACCGGCCTCTGGCCACTAACAGCTTCAGACTCGGCGTGCTGGAAGTGGGAGAAGTACTCCTCCCGCCGGTTCGGACTCTCATACTATCAGATGACATTATCTCCCACACCTTCCCACGTACGGTTCAAGTGGCCTGCCGGAGGAAGCTACTACCAAGTGAGGGGATGCCTGAACTGCTTCGACAGTTGGTGTCTATTTATAGGATACTAGATTTAAATGTGCGCCTTGGCGCACGACCCCGTGAAACACATTCATAGGTAGGAAAGTGATAATAAATCTTTTTAGGTTTCACGAAACATAGCAAATCACCATAAATTATAACCAGAGAAACAAAAAAATTCATTTTGCGCTAAGCATCGACTGAGACAAATTGTTTTGATGGTGCGTTCTGGGCTCTTGGTTTAGCTGGCACCAAACTGTGAACTGGCTTAACCAAGGTATACATTTTCAGCCTCTGTACATATATGAGTTGGGCACTACCATGACAGGCCACAAAAAAATGGAATTACAGCAGCAGAGTTATTTGCATGGCATGTGTACAAAGGCTTATGCCATTTTGGCCGAGCACAAAAAGGTACGAAAACAGATATTGCAAGTGCAAGTAGTAGTGAATAACAATGAGGGCGCCTTCGTGTTCTCAGGACGAATTCTGCACTCAAACTTTTTGAGGTCTGCGATCACTCTATTAACCTAGGTCCTGTCAAAGTGGGACTTGTTTCGTATTTTCCATTGTTTCCAGGCCTCCACTATCTCTGTGAAAATGATTCCAGCCAACTTTTCTTGTTAAGGAATTAAGTTCAAATTTATACACATAGATGGCATTCAGTTCAGTATAACATGATTAATAATACCAAAATGGGAAAAGAAAAGGCAAAAAACTAATAAGTTATAAATCCAGAGCCACCATTCTCGTAAAGCCTAAGAAGAATTGGCCAATAAACACAGAAGATATTGGAATATTGGTGTAAGCACATGTTGGATATATCCAAGTTATCCAAATAGGCAAGATTGCTATGCGTCAGATCAAAGTTAATAAGATACCAACCCATTCAATAGTGCTACTTTCCAAAGAAAATATGCCTGAATAATATCTTATTATTTGCCAGTATTGAACTTATATAAATTCACTTAGTTTTCCTCCTGGTATCTAGATCCGATTTGAAGCCAGAACTTGGGTACTACACCTCACAGCGCTTTGGATTTTCGGCCGTCAGATCGAGCTGACGTGGCGCGATCTCCGCCGTCGATTTCGTCTAGGGCGCGAGGCCCTCCCACGAACCCGCGTTTTATCCACGGGTCGTGTGAAAGACCGCGCGGCCCGTTCGCTCCGCTCTCACCCGCCTCGCACGTCCGCCTCTATCTTATGTGTCTTGCTGGGCTATGTTGTGAAGCTAGCGAGATATGCCAAGCCAAAGGCTCGCAAGGCAGAGTGAGGAACATGGTGAATGGATCATACATAGAAGAGTTACAGAGTTCCAGCGATGATTATGACAAGCTAGTTTTTCAGTTTACTCTCTGTGAAAGTATCAGATTTAGCAAAAGGATATCTTCCATTTGTTTGTTTACCAGATGTAACACATGATTCTGGGCCGAAAGCTGTTTGTTAGTATTTATTTATCATGTGAATGTTAACGCCTTTTATTAAGAGCTCTTTTCTGCCTGGTTCTTTTCAAAGTGATCTATGCTAACACCTTTCCACTGATCAGCAAATGGAAGTGTGAATGTGCATGCTGTCTATAGTTCATAGCATCTTGTCAGTTGGTAACAACTGAGCTCTTAAAACCTTTTTATTTAATATATCATGCTATGGAAAGAACAAATATTTTTTTGTTATGATCAAGATGGTTCAGAGTTGTTAGTTTCTTTTTAGTTTGTTTCTGTCCTTGCAATGTCTAATCATGCATTTGCTCATTACCTCTATTTTGCAAAGACATTGATAACAAATTGGCATTTCTAGGTATGGAGTCACTCACATGTGTGTGCACCTTCCACTGCAACGGGGTGCATCAGGTTGGCATGATGCCATGAGAGGTACTAACTATTTCAGGGGTGAGCTCTTTATGTAATTCTGATCTTTATAAGTGGATGGCTGAAACCATTGGCAAACTGGGAGCAAGTTATGTTTAAGTTTCAATGATTGTTTGGTTTAGAGGGTACCATGGACTGACGGATCAAGGTGAATTTGGTGTCATCAGTGGCTCATATTTTATTTCGTAAGGTGTTAAACATTCACGCATGTGGCTAGGAAATACTTTTCTGTTTTTCCCCTTGCAGAACACCATGATCATAAAAAACTGAATCATCTCCTCTCTCTCTGAATTATAGGGATTGCTTTGTGCATAATATTATCAGATTTCCCTATGATCATTCATACATACCAAAATTTAAATGGCAGGACTTATTAGAAAGATTTGCTTCTGCATATCAAATTGATTTTGTGTCATATGGGCACTTCAGATCTGAGTAGAACTTACCTTATCACATATAGCAGTACTAATATTTGTTTACAGAGGTGAACTGTATTTTTCTTTGGTTATCTCTATGTGTAAGATTAAACAGCTGTAGGTAGATGACCAGGCTCAAGGTTTGGTGACTTCATCTAGGTAATGAACATTTCAAAGCACGCTATGTAAGGTATAATTTTATTTGAAAGTGGTGCAGAAAGCAATCCCTATGGACACTTCAGATCTGAGTAGTACTTACCTTATCACATATAGTAGTACTAATATTTCTTTACAGAGGTGGACTGTATTTTTTTTTGGTTATCTCTATGTGGAAGATAAAACAGCTGTAGGTAGATGACCAGGCTCAAGGTTTGGTGACTTCATCTAGGTAATGAACATCAGAGATGTTGGGGAACCATGGTAGTTAGATTACAACACACTAATCCAGAAGACGGACAATACCAATCGAAGAACAATGAAAGCAGAGAAAACACATGAAGTAAATCATTATTTTGCATTTTGATTCAGTGTAAAGTTAGCTATAGCTAAATCAGTCAGATCTTATTTTTAGCTCAATAACACTACCGAGAGATCCTGAACAATTAAGTTCCTTCCCCTGCTGTTTAGACCAAAGCACTCTGCAGGTATTCAGTTTCTGAGATTTTTTTTTTCTTTGGCAGGAAATGGAGCCTGACCTATGTCACTGACGTGTCTATAGGCTAAGCCCAGTTTGAGCCATCATCTACGACATAACCTAAACCAAGTAGCCAAGAACCCAGGATGCAAGATTGGAAGGAAGAGCAAGACAAGTCAAGCATACCACAGCAGCAACCGAAGAGCAGTCGAACCGAAGCAGCCGCGGCAATCCCAGCGAACGGGCGACCTGAGAAGACAGGAAAGACATGATAGTACGACATTAGTTTGCATTTTGATTTAGTTTCAAGTCAGTTGTAGCTATATCACTCAGATCTAATTTTAGCTCAATAAAAAAATTTAATTCACAGGGTTTACCAGGCTATTTTGGTTAACTTGGGTCTCAGGTTTTACATTAGCTTTAAAAGGAAAACAAATTGGAAAACAAAACCCAAATTAATCTGTTCAGAGTTTAAACAGAGGTAGGCATGATAAGCTAGGATAATCTGTAACAATAAAAAGTTCACAGGGTTAAATGAGCAATCAACAATGGAAGAACAATGAAACGGAGAAAACACATGAAGTAAATCATTACTTTGCATTTTGATTCAGTGTAGAGTCAGCTGTAGCTAAATCAGTTAGATCTTATTTTAGCTCAATAACAAATGCAGCATCCATTCTTTTAACTTAGGTTTTGTTAACATTATAAAGAAAACATATATGATAGTTTGCCCACCATTATATAGAGTAATTAAAAAAAGCTTTGATTTCCAAAATCAAGTGGTACATCGTAGGAGAACTAAAAGATATAACGCTAGAGTGTAGAGGTCACAACCCCAGATCTATTTTTTTTAGATAATAGGCAAACAATTGCCCGACTTTAAATTAATAAAGCCACGAAGGTAACAATTCAGATACAACTGCTGGGCATTACAGCTTGGCCACACAAAACGAAGCGCCTACGATAATAAGTTCCAACGATAACAACGGAAAAGCAACAGAAGACCACAGCAAGGCTCCCCGCCGTCTTGACCGTCCAGGTACCCGTTCCGTGGTACGGCCTACTCCTTCACGGCGGCGTTGGCTTGAGCGCCGCGTACAGCTCCCTTAGCTCGCGTGCCATCCAGCTTAAGCCCTCCTTTTCTCTTGACTTGCATTTTAGGCTCCACGATCTGCAAAAAAATGATGATTTTGAAAATAATGTCAGCTGGGTTAGCAATAGTTTTCTTTTCAATGGCAAGTTTATTGCGCACATTCCACAAAGCCCAAGATTGGGCAAGGAACAGGATCCACAGCAATCTTCTGGGGTAACCCGAGAAGCTAGACAGAATGTCGTGAAATTGGGCAAAGTTGGTGGGGCACCAGTTGCACCCGAGCATCTGGCGCGTAACTGACCACGCAAAAATCGCCAAGGAGCAGGAGAAGAAGATATGGCTAGCATCCTCTGGCACCCCGCACAGGGGACAGAGCCCATTGGACGGACCGTGGCGAGCAAGAATCTGTAACCCCGAAGGTAGCTTATCAAGCGCTAGCTGCCAGGAGAAGATTTTGATTTTTAGCGGAACCGGGGCTTCCCACATGTCTTTGAAGTGGGCAATAGACGTGCCCCGCGATAGCGTCGAGTACATGGATTTCACTGAGTAGGATCCGGACTGTTCCAGGTGCCAGAAAATCTGGTCTTGACCCTCGGTGAGATTAACTTCAGCCATGGTATGTTGAAGCTCGACCCATTGCCGCAGTCCCTCTGGATCAAGAGAACGACGGAAGCGAACTTGCAGAGAGTCTTGGTAGATCGCGTCAGCAACCGCAATATCTTGGTTGTCACAGATGGCATACAGCAGAGGGAAGGATTCTAGGAGGGGGCCCTCCCCACCACCGATCCTTCCGAAACTGGTTCTAATGCCGTTCCGCACCTTGTGCTTTGCACCAGCCTTGAACAGATGCTTGATCTTGTGGAGGCTTTTCCAGAAGGGTGACCCTCCCTGACCTGAGCCCGCAAACAGGTCGGAGGCGTCCGCATACTTAGCACGAAGGATACGTGCCCATATCGTGTCCTCATCCTGATAGAGCCTCCAAATCCATTTCAGAAGAAGCGCCAAATTCATCTTTTTGGTATTGAGCAACCCTAGACCTCCCACTTCCTTAGGTCTGCACACAGTTGGCCAGTTCACAAGATGGTACTTCCTTTTTGGTCCCGCGCCTTCCCAAAAGAACTTAGAGCGGTGCGAGTCGAACCTCGCATGAATCCCGTCATGGAGGAGGAACAGACCCATTGCAAACATTGGAAGATTATCAATAACCAGCAGATGCATCCATCAGTTTGCCAGAACGGGTTTTATACACTGAAGCTACTTCGAATAATTGGTTGTATCCTTATAAATGTTTTATAGAATTTGCTAACGAAAGAAAGAAATCACTGTGAATGGAGATATCATCATCCGGGTACCATCTAGAAACTGATGTTCTATTCGGAAATTAAATTAATGGAGACACAAATACTTCAAGATAGATTCATCTGTGCCCAGCAAATAGCCTGATCTAGTACAAACCCCTATGAAAGCGCTAGAAATCCCAAAACTGTAAGAAAGAAAATTTACACAACTACAACTTGATTTGTCCATACAGTAGTTGTCTTAAACCTCCATCTATTCAGTGAAATAGAAACAAAATAGAAACAGTCTCATCTAGGCACTTGTCAAACGGGTGCTTTGGTGATACTGACCCTAGACAGCAAGCAATGGAAAAAATATACAGCTTTTGCACTAACAGTGGTCAGATATGATGAGATAAAAGTAACAGGGCATATACCATCATCATCTATCATAATAGGGTGATACTATGTCTTGGGTTCTGGTATCTTCTGTCTCACTGGCTTGCTTGATTCAAACTCATACAGATTGTCCTCATCCCACTTCACATGATTAGAGCTGAAGAAAAATCAGTAACAGCGTATTCTGAGAAATCCTATGAAGGTAGCTTATGATCACGCAAAGTGAAAGGATCTTAACTTCATTGTTCAATTACCTATCTTAGCCATTAACGCTGCCAGCCCAACCGTCTTCAAGCTGATTGTTTTCCCCCTGTATTCGGGCCAGTTATGACCAAAACGGTAGTCTCTTCAGCAATCATAAAATCTACTGGGATCGGATGGTTCCTCTCCAGCTCAGAAACCTGCAAACTGAAACATAAATTATCCAATGAGCTAACAATACACATTGTTTTCTTCAAACGAGGACTAACCCTAATCTTCATGAAATCAAGGTTTGCTGCTAGTTGATCTTCCTCTGCAATATCTTGTCCATATATCCTCCGCCTCCGAATCTCCTGTAACATGGAAGAAAAATGAGAACTGGATAACCACAGGTTGACAAATAAAAAATAGCATCAAGATGTGATGTTTTAGAGTCTACATACAGTATATTAATAGTATAAAAAATGTAATCAAGCTATCAAAGAATAAATATTTGCATAAACATAGTAGAATAAGATGGGCCTGGGGAAACTAACTGATGTGGCACTTGCAACATCCTTTTTGGTACGACGCAGATTTTCCTGGTGCTTCTGGAGCAATAATGGGTGGTATGCATTTGGAATAAACAGTTTCCATGACCTCTTAGGGAGTTGAGCTGAGGAAGTTGTACTGACAGGCCCATCTTTAGCAATATCGATAGGCCCATGCTCAAAGTTCGGAAAATACAGGTCAGGAAGTGTACCATCATATGCGAACAGCACCTCGTACCCCTTTAACGCCAACGGGCTTGCCGACCTATGCATCTCAACACCTGCGGCACAAGTATACCCCAAATGAAAACACGAGCAAACCATTAGTTAATCACAAGTATAACTGAACTTACTACTGATTGTGGCACATTGCAAAAAAAAGGAGTATGAATTAACAAAAACATTTTCCCCCGAAAAGGAGCAGCAGCAAGACTCAGTTTGCTCAAGACATCAGTAGGAGCTTACCATAAAATACACACACTTGCATGTCATAAGTAGTTGTTTCTATTCCAAATCAACCCCATCGTGCAACAACATAACCTATGGCACAGACCATGAAATGTTCAGAAACTATCAAACTGTAAACTGTTATTTAGCGAAAAAACGGTGCATTAACATGAAACCTTATACGCAGAGTGATGGAATTTTCTCCATCTATTTCCAGAAAAGGCCTCTTTGCAACTATTGGCTCCAAAAATATCTCTTTCAAATAGACTGATCATGGTACAATAAAAATAAAATCTTCCAGAGGAACGGAAGGCAAAAACAAAGGTAAGAGAAAATACAAATTGATTCAGTGCTGAAGACATCAATTCAGATTAGAGTGTGATATACAACATAATGTACATAAATTGTACTTTCTATATAGTAACACAAAATAACACCCAACCAACAAGTGCCAACTAAATTTATCGCCAAGTTATGTATTTAGAGATAGCAACAGTGAACGTTTGCTAGTCCCTGATGTACAAGGACCAATCAAACTAATGGAAATGTATTATCTCCTGATCATATTGTAGCTTTAGGATAGATATTCTGGAATCCTCAAGTCAATTAAGATGAAAGAAGAAAGTGGATAAATGACAGGCGTCGATCCCCAGATAGTATTTTCTGCAAACCGACTAAGAAAACAATAGTAAACTGCTCGACCTAGATTCAGAGGTTTAGCTGATCAAATGTAATTTTATCGAGACTCTAGGTGTGAAACTGAAACTACTTGGTCCATCAGATCCTCACAAACTGATATATGGCATGAATGAATTTAATAAAGAGCAAGTAGTCGCACTCGTAACAAAGAAAGCATTCAGAGTTTCACACAACAGAGACATGATTACATGTTCCAAACCTGTACGTAGGAACCCAGTGCACAAAGTGATAAAACCTGCCTTGAGTTCTCAAGGTAAACTGATCGACCTAGATTCAGAGGCATTCAGGTTTCCACGTAAATCAAGTTGTAAATTTTTGGTTGTACATATCAGGTACAGGTACAGATTCTATAATAAGCTTATCCTAAACTTATAAGAAAAAGCTGGAACATGGAACAGAACACTACAATTCTCATTGTCAAAACACAGCTGCCTGCCCGACTTTGCTCTCGAATAGGATGATTGCACTTATTAGTCATCACATTAATTAATCTCAAGAGCACACAAAAGGGACGAATTTTTTTACGTACCGTGTCAATGTCTAGGACATCAATGATGGAGCACCAGATCTTGTAGAACTTGAACGACACATCCAATTGGTTCACCAGGACGTGCTTCAATTGTTAATACATAGAGGAAACTAAATCAGACGAGTGTTGTTGAGCATATGCTCAGCTATGGTGAAGATAAAAAAGAGCACATCGACTCAGCTATGGCGACAATGAACAGGCATGAGCGGCGCCGCCGGTAGTACAGTCTACAGTACACAAAATTTGAGCAACGAACAGGAATGTGTATGAGCATGTCACAAGGAATGTGACTCAACTAACATGTCAGTGGTTCCGATAAAGTCACCATAAAAAAGTGCTTCCTCCTTCACCAATGTAAGAACTTTTAGCAAGCTAAATTAGTTTGCTAAAAGGTTTGACATAATTACATTACTGAACATAAGAAGAAGTAGAAAGCAAGACTTGGAAGTATGGCAATAAAGCTCAAATTAAAACATTAGAAACATTAAATATTTAGACTAAAACTAAATCTACCCTGAAAAATAAAAACTGGAACTAAGGGATAAAAATGCAAAGAACCCTGTATTAACAATCTGTAGTAAAGTAAGATAATCAACTCTTTCCTCCATCCAGAAATAAGTGAGTCGGAATGGTCAAGATTCAGTTGTATCTATACAGTAAAACACGTCTAGATACATGTGAATCTAGACAAATCGAAGTCACTTATTTCCAGACGGAGGGAGTATATCTTTTCTTAGGTAAATATCTCAAATGCAAGACTACACGCACTACACATGCTACACATGCTGGAAATTTTAATTACCATCTAGCTCTACTCAGTTAACAATGGATGGAAAGAAAATCTCTCGTCAGCTATCAAATGTTCTACAGTAGCAAGATGGAAATCTCCATAAGTAGATGCATTATAAACTTTGGTTGATTATTAGAGAAGAAAATGTCCAATGAAAATATTGCCCCTTTAGAACCCCAGTTGTAATTATAGCAATTGACAAACTGCTTGAGAGTTGAGACTGAATTGACTAAAGAGAATCCAAATATCCCGTAAAATAAATCCAAATATCAGAATGATTGATTAGGCTATGAACACCCACTGTATGGATCTCATAGTCTGCAAGAACCTCTGGACATAGAAGAAATTGAATGAATATCATGAATATTTGCATTAGTGTGATGGCTCATTCAGCCACGATTCATTCTGTAAGATACAAAATCTAAAAACAATCATTGTGTACTTACAACAATGATCGAGGATTATATAAAGGATTCAATTAACAAAGCCGTATGAGCCACTAATGACCGATTCACAGTTAGAAGACGAGTGCAAATAGTGTCTCCGGCAGTGTCTTCATCCTAGTCACAAATAGGAGTGTTGGAACCATGATTTCCTTGTCTGGTCTGATGATCAACCAAACATTTTGCAGTTAAAATATGCCGTGGCAAATGATGAGTAATAAACATAAAAATAAGAAATTATTACATTATTTCAACACATAAAAAGAACCAACATTTAGGGGATCATCACAGATGTTCCTAAGGGGAATTTGTAATGTTGTAAACCCAAAGAAATTGCCTCTCCTGACAGCTGAAACAATCCGTATAACTTCATAAGACAATTTTGACCTCCAAATGCTTAGTGCCTGCGAAAAACCACTAATCATCTGGGCAGTTAAAAAATTAAGGCCTACATAAATTTCTTGTTTTAGTCTTGGGAGTTTGCAAACCGTTCTTTGACAGCTATCAATTATTCTTGCTTGTAAATTATAAGCAAACATCTTTTTCCGAAAAAGACAGTAGTATCTTCAACCGTGTTGTTATTTGTTAGTCTAGTATTTAATACATGGTGTTTAGAGCAGAGTAAACACATGGGATCAATATGATGCAACCTATCAAGATTTTTATTTCCAAGCAAATGCGATCTACAATTTTAAAAAGTCACCTGTCTACGGATCAATAACCATTTGTGTGCATTGAGCCTTCATCCTAGTATTCAGATCTTATTCCCAACAATGATCAAATGTCTCACACCATAAGAAAAGCATTCAGTACATTCCTCTACAGAATCTTTAGAACTGAACCCATGGTTGCAAGTTTATTTAGAGGAACTAAAAAATTCCAGAGTACAAAAAGATAGCACATGAAGCACAATAAAAAGAAAACGCCTACTACAACAGCTCACCACGGATCTCACGCGGTGAAAAAAATAGATGGCTGGGATTTGCTGGGAGCTCAATCGGACGGCCATCATGCGCTGAGATCGGAGGAGCCTCATGGGGGTCTCACCAATTCTCTATACCACCATCCTCCAGAAAACACAAAATCAACCAAATCAGAAAATGAAGACTACTTTGCTTCATAAGGAACATAAAAGAGGAAAGTTATAATGCTAAGAGTACGTTCCAAGCCAATATACAATTAACAAATCACCGTATCCTACTAATAATATTTCCAAGTTTTTTTCATTTACAGCAGTGCATTGGTTTATCATTGTTTCTCTGTTTTCAAAAGTTTTTTTTAGATTATTTGTCGACTTTTGAAAATTAAAAGGCATTCCTGTTTAAGAATCATCTAAAGTCATGGTTAGTTCAAATAGGAGTAGCTGTAGAGACACGTGTGAATGAAATTAGAGAATGAACCAAACCTGCAGTATGGTTATAAGTAATTTTACTTGAACAAAGAAAATCCACAACTTGCAGTATGGTTCGAAGCATAAATGGCAAACCCTTAAATGCCCGAAGAGCAAGATTTTGGCCCAAACTTCCACTTCCAACGCTGAACTGATCCAGGTAATATGTAAAGCAGTGAGTATTTAGCACAATCAGCAACAACAAAAGTCTGAATGTTGAATCATAATACCTGCAGCTCAACATGTGCACAATTTTGAAAACAAATCCATGCAAGAGAGATAAGTTACCTTGCAAAATTAATCTGTTTCTACCTCATAGTGGCTCCACCTGTTGAACTGTGGACCAATGGAGCAAAAAAAAAATAGCCAAGCAGACTGCTAGCCAAGCACGCACGTGCAGCTCCAGCAGCCCCTCCTGCTTGCGCCGGCGGTGCGCTGCTCCTGCTGGCCAGCGGTCGTCCAGGGAGGACGAGCGGCGCGGAGGCTGGGGGTTGGAGACGGGGCGTGGGAGAAGGAGAAGGGAGAGCGGCTAGGGAGGCGAGCTCCTGCCGTGTGGGGCGAGGTCGCCTTCTCCCCCATGCCGAGCTCTGCCTCCTCTAGCCATGGCGCCCAAAGGGGAGTTGAGGAAGACGAGGACGAAGATCCTCCGCACATCTCTGCCTCGTCCAGCCATGAGAGGCCCCGCTGCCGTCCAACCGCCGCCGCAGTCGGAGCTCCCGCAGCGACATCCCACACCCACGATAGCCGCCCTTCTCCGCACTAACTCTGCCCCAACGACCTGCTGCTTCCGCCGGGCAGCTGCCGAGAAAGAGGGGAGGCACGCAGAAGAGGAGGAGGCGGCGCGAAGGGAGGAAGGAGGAGGCGCAGGGGAGGGCGCGGCTGGAGGCGCGAGGACGCCCGGCGGCGGCCATGGAGGCGTGAGGGGAGGGGAGAAGGCGAGAGGCGGCTGCGAGGGGAAGAGGATAGGGTTTGGCTGGTGGCCTCCCGATATTTCTTTGCTGGTCTCTTCTCTCCTCCTTCTGCTGAGCCAATCGTATGGTGCCACGTGAACCAACTGGTGGAGATCGAGCAAGGCAACGCCCAGCCGGTGAGCGCGATGTGGCGATCGTGGATAGCCTGAGGAGGCCCCTATGGGGGGCATCCTTTATATCTTATGTAAAGCAGTGAGTATTTAGCACAATCAGCAACAACAAAAGTCTGAATGTTGAATCATAATACCTGCAGCTCAACATGTGCACAATTTTGAAAACAAATCCATGCAAGAGAGATAAGTTACCTTGCAAAATTAATCTGTTTCTACCTCATAGTGGCTCCACCTGTTGAACTGTGGACCAATGGAGCAAAAAAAATAGCCAAGCAGACTGCTAGCCAAGCACGCACGTGCAGCTCTAGCAGCCCCTCCTGCTTGCGCCGGCGGTTCGCTGCTCCTGCTGGCCAGCGGTCGTCCAGGGAGGCCGAGCGGCGCGGAGGCCGGGGGTTGGAGACGGGGCGTGGGAGAAGGAGAAGGGAGAGCGGCTAGGGAGGCGAGCTCCTGCCGTGTGGGGCGAGGTCGCCTTCTCCCCATGCCGAGCTCGCCTCCTCTAGCCATGGCGCCCAAAGGGGAGTTGAGGAAGACGAGGACGAAGATCCTCCGCACATCTCTCGCCTCGTCCGGCCATGAGAGGCCCCGCTGCCGTCCAACCGCCGCCGCAGTCGGAGCTCCGCAGCGACATCCCACACCCACGATAGCCGCCCTTCTCCGCACTAACTCTCGCCCTAACGACCTGCCGCTTCCGCCGGGCAGTCCGCCGAGAAAGAGGGGAGGCACGCGAGAAGAGGAGGAGGCGGCGCGAAGGGGAGGAAGGAGGAGGCGCGGGGAGGGCGCGGGCTGGAGGCGCGAGGACGCCGGCGGCGGCCATGGAGGCGTGAGGGGAGGGAGAAGGCGAGAGGCGGCTGCGAGGGAAGAGGATAGGGTTTGGCCGGTGGCCTCCCGATATTTCTTTGCCGGTCTCTTCTCTCCTCCTTCTGCCGAGCCAATCGTATGGTGCCACGTGAACCAACTGGTGGAGATCGAGCAAGGCAACGCCCAGCCGGTGAGCGCGATGTGGCGATCGTGGATAGCCTGAGGAGGCCCCTATGGGGGGCATCCTTTATATCTTTAGACTCCAACAAGCACAGTGCCAAGAGAAGAATCGGGGCATTAATCGGCGCCCAATATGCGAGTTGCGGGAAACCAAGGCTTGGAGTTCAAAACCTGAGACTGACGCGCGCGACAAGGCGACAAAGATGCTCCATCCAATCATCGTCCCAAAATATCCCTCATGTATCCGCTGGGCGTGATCAGCCAGTGCGAAGAAGAAGTGAGCCGGGCGTCCCTTCCCCCGAAGTCTTTGGCGACACAGACGGGAGCATGTTGTCTAGGGGGGCAACTTGGCGAATCGCGTGGCCTTCCTCGCTTGGGTAGACTCTCCAGGAATTAGCCGTCGCATTCTTCCAATTTCGGTCCAACTTAACGTCTCTTGGTGCACAAGGAAAGGCGAGCCAAAGCTCCTCGCATTTTTCCCTGCGGCTCTCTCAACTCACATTTTTCCCTGCGGCTCTCTCAACTCACATTTCCCGCATACCCGATCGTGCCGACAATAAGGTCTCCAATCCATAATTAAGGACTAGGGTGCAGAGGTAATACTTAATCAGACTATCGATGAACGTGGTTCTGCTGCTTCTTAGAAAATGTTGACCAGCCGGGAAATGATTCTTCCAGGCTATACGTTGGTATTAGGTGATCTGACTCTCCCTGGAGATGGACGTTAAAATGGTAATCATGTTTAAAGTTTGGACGCGGCTAGCCGGCCTCCGGGGGCTGGTTAGTGCGACCGAGCCCCCACCCCATAAAAGGAAAGTACCCCCTGACCACTTCACGCCACGTCCAAAAAAGGAAATCACATGATTACGTACCCACCTGCTTTCCCCCACCGAACCAGCTAACCCCACTCTTGATGGAACAAAACCCACTCCAGCTTTCTTCCTCTTCCATAATTTCAGGTTTCTCCGACCTCCACATCTCCATGGATTCTTTCTAAATCAAAGGCAACAACCAGAGAACAAAAAAAAACCCCGACTTTAACCTGTAGCTTAATCAAAGATAACTGGAGGCTTCACCGTTTCCCCCTTTTATAGCAACGCCCCGTGTAAAAATCCCCACTCAGGTGAAAATAGATCTGATGTAGCTTCCATCGAGTAGAAGAAAGCAGATTATTTAGAACAAACCGGAGGAAAATTCTCGGGTACAAGTTCAAGTAGAAACTCCAGGCACCCAGTTCAAGTAGATAGTGCGAACAAAACTCTGCGCAACTAGATCTTTGCTGAAACCACATTTGGTAACAAAGCTGGGGTACTAGTTAAGGTACACACTTATTTACATCCAGGAAGCATCTTAGTAGATTACATAGGTACGACTTAGTAACATACCTGTGGCAACATAAAAAATGAAAGTGTATACTTACTTAAAAAAATCATGGATGGCAGAGAAGTACAAGTGCAAGAACTTTAACTCCCCGGTGCAATATCATCACATAGTAGAACAAAACTTGAGCAGGTTGTATCCATATATCAATGTGCACAAAATAGGAAAAATTAAGCAGGTATGAACAAAATTGAGACTCCCCGGAATCAAACATGGTAGTAATATTTATTGGACATATCTTTTGCGCGACAAAAGATTAACATTATACTGACATAAAATATGAAGTTCGGGAACATGTTTTCGAGAAGAAGGTAGCTTCGGCTACTCGTAATTTCTGAATACAAAGCATGTGTCTTATCTGACTTTGTACATTTGTTGTAGCATCGATGTAGGAATAACATTTTGCTTCATTGATCATGCTGGCAGCAACGCGAACTGCTGGTCCGGAAGAATGCAACCATATTAGTATAGTAGTGAGTTTTTTGTGGGTTGTTGTACTGAAAAATGCATAAAAGTTACTTATCATTTATTTGTATCTTGCATGACCAGGGATTGTTAAAAAAACTGAATAACCTAACTTAATTTACTTTCATAAACCAGCTTAGGCATAATTATTAAAACAATTCAGTTACTTTCACAAGCCAACTTAGGAATAATTACCAAAACAACTTAATTGTTTTCAGAAGCCAGCTTAGGCATAATTATTGAAACAATTCAATTACTTTCACAGGCCAACTTACACATAATTATCAAAACTACTCAATTGCTTCCGGAAGCCAACTTAAGTATAATTATCAAACAATTCAATTGCTTTCAGAAGCCAACCGTGGCATAATTATTAAAACAACTCAATTAATTTAAGAAGCCAACTTAAACATGCTATCAAAACAACTCAATTACTTCAGAAGCCAACTTAGGCATAACTATCAGAACAACTCAATTATTTTCAGAAGCCAACTTAAGTATAGTATCGAAACAACTCAATTACTTTTAGAAGCCAACTAAGGTATAATTATCACAACAACTTAATTGCTTTCAGAAGCCAAGTTAAGCATCGTATCAAAACAACTCAATTACTTTTAGAAGCCAACTTGGCTCCATTTGGCATCAAAGTATTTTTTAAAGTATTCTATGAATACTACAATTTTTTTAGAATTACCATAGTATTGAATGCTTTTGGGGCGTTTGGCTACCAACGAAAACCATAGTTTTAATACTGCATCATTTCCAAAAACGCATTATTTTCCCTGTTTTAGAAAAAGTACCACCGGTTTCTTTTTGGAAACCGAGAAGCAAGAAAAACGACGGGGGCGGCTTGATCTATTCCAAGCCGCCGCCGCCTCTGCATTGTTGTCTCTTGAGATGTACTCGCCAACGAACATGGACAAGCCCATACCCGGCTTCCTGGGCAAACACGCAAAGCACACTAGCTAGTCAAGCGCAACACAGCTAGGAACGAAGCTAGAGATGTCCCTCTTAACCACCACAGCAAGGAACATGGCACCATCAAAATTTGGAAGAGAAAGCAAAGCGAAGATATGTGGTGGTACAATCCTTGACGAGCTCATCCCAAGCGTGCCAATGGGGCACGTCATTGCGGGCCACCTCTGTACTAAGGGCACATGAGATACGCAACAAAGGCCGCCTCTTCTAAGCAACGACTTTGAGGCAGTGTTCCAGGACTTAGGGATAACTTACTTGAAAAAATCAGCATGCAACTTATTTACTTCCAGTAAACAACTTAATCACAATATTGAACCAACTTTTATAGAACTGAAAAATAATGGAAAACTTCTGCATAATACATGGCATAAAAATCTCAAAAAAGGCTTAGTGGAAAAAAATTGGTATGCAACTTAATTCTTTTAGTTGACACATTTGGCTTCTAGTGGACAACTTAATCACAATGATGAACCAACTTATTTTTAACAGTAAACATAATGGCCAACTTATGCATAATTTATGGCATAAAAATCTAAGGAAGGGCAAACTTACCGGAAAAAAAAATCAGTATGCAACTTAATGACTTCTAGCAGACACCTTACATACTTCTAGTACACAACTTAATGACAACGATGAACCAACTTATTTTAAAATGAAAACTAATGGACAACTTATGCATAATATCGTGGCATACATATCTCAAAAGGGGAAAATTCAGTATGCAACTTAATTAATCCTAGCAGACACCTTATGTAGTTCTAGTAGATAACTTAATTATAATGATGACCAACTTATTTTAAACTGAAAATTAATGGACAACTTATAAATAACACATGTCATAAAAATCTCAAAAAGAGCAAACTTACTTGAAAAAATCAGTATGCAACTTAATTACTTCTAGCAGACACCTTAGGTACTTCTAGTAGACAACTTAATCACAATGATGAACCAACTTAGGCCAACTTATGCATAATTCATGGCATAAAAATCTTAAAAAGAGCAAACTTATTTTTAAAAAATCAGTATGCAACTTATTTATTTCTAGTAGACACCTTCGGTACTTCTAGTAGAGAACTTAATCACATTGATGAACCAACTTATTTCTGGTATAATGAAACGTGCTAGCTAATATGAAGGGTACTAATATGGCCAGGATTCCTGTTATTCATGTGGTGTGTGCTAATTCAATCGCCA
This sequence comes from Lolium rigidum, assembly GCF_022539505.1. NCBI lineage: Eukaryota > Viridiplantae > Streptophyta > Magnoliopsida > Poales > Poaceae > Lolium > Lolium rigidum. The sequence continues at coordinate 316,114,759 of NC_061513.1, read as the reverse complement.
TCATCATCATCCGATTAGGCGCCTGGTCGCCTCCCTAGCTACCTAACACGACTGAGGTTCATATCATTCGCCAGTAGCAGAGTACTCACACCTCGCCGTAGTTGTACATGTCATGGGACATCTTGGAGAAGAGCTCGGGATGCAGGCTCTGCTTCAGCTCCTGTGCCGCAGCAGCCTCGTGCTCCGCGTATGCAGCTGCTCCCTCTTGGCCGCACGCAGCAGAGGTGGCCACGAAGTTGCAGAACCTATCCTCCCATGCCAGTATCCTGGGTGAAAACGTTTTTCAAGGGACCAAAAACCACAAGACAGTAATAAGTCTCAGACGCAGCTAGCTAGTAAAAACTTGTTTATTCGGAGAAGTTTTCGTGCGTGTACCAGTTCCTCATGTTTCCTTTGCTTCTATCATAGGACACACCGAGGAGATCCCAGGTTAATCAACAAAGAAATTGTAGCATTAGCACATGTATGGCTGTGGTTTAAACTTATTACGGGTGCATGATGGAGAGAATAAACTAATGGAAGTAAGAACGAAAGAGAGGGCGACCAGTCACACTTGGGGGAGGGTAGTTCGTGGGCAGGAGGCGCCACAAGACGGCGTAGACAAACTGCGAGGCGTTGCTGGTGGCGAGGCTCCGGGGCATGTGCTGCAGCAGGTGCGTCATGGCCACCGGGCTCAGATGCGTCACGAGCAGCCCGGAGATGAGAAACCGAGCTGAGTTTGTGTAGCAGTCAGTAGCAAGAAGCCCAAAGGAGATGGCAATCGATCAAGAATCTTGGAGTGGCACAAGCTGGTAGCCTGCTAGTGCTAGGTGCTGCAGTGCTGCTCCTTCTTGCTTGCTTAGCTTGATGCTGGATTCCCTTTCCTGAGTGTGAATGATCTCTCTATATGGTTGTGACTTGTGAGGCCAGTGCCACAACTTGCCCAAATTTACACCCCGTCCCCTCTCTTGTCTCACTCAAAAATCTCAAAACTCTGATATAATGATGCGTGCTGTCAGAAGCGCAACTGAGATTACCACACACCACATGAATAGCAGGATTCGTCCTGCAATTCCACACCCCTCTCGACGTATGGTTACACACGGTTTTCCCGTGCTTTTTTCAGCGGTAGGATTACCTTAAGCGCGAACATTGCTATGATTTACGCGGCTGCAGTACGAAAATCGAGCAGAAATAAGAGGATTTCAGGAGGATTATTACCTCGATAGTCGAAGTAGCTGGCGAATCTCCGTCACCAATCAATCCCGACCTTGTGCGTGTCTCGGCCAACGCTGACGAACTCGCCGCCCTCTCGCACGCATCTTGGTCCCCGCGGCCCGCGCAGATCTCGCCGCACCTCCGCGTGGCCAACTCTCCGCCGTCGCGCGCCACACACTCGCGGCCCGCTCGTCGCCTCAAGCCTCGCACTGCCGCGCTGCTCGCTCCCACACATCAAACACGGATCCCCTTCGTCAACGAGCATGTCACCCCTCTCACATGAAGCTCGCCCCTCCGCAAATGAGCACAGCGCCGCCGCGCGGGCGCGCGCTATGTCCACGGCCGAGCACAACGCCCTTCACCCGCGAGCTACCTCCACCGCCGACGAAATTGCCGGAGACATCTAGAGGAACCCTAGTTAATCGGGGGAATGGGGAATGGGGAATGGGGAGAGAGAGCGCGCGTCTCAGCAAGCCCAGGTGGGAATTTGTCGAGTAAATGACAAAAAACTACCACAATTGAGGCAGTCGTGTCACGGACCCAAAGTGTTCGTTTTGTCACATAACTACCACTATTGGGGCATGTCTGCGACGCGGAGCACTGATTTTCTATTTTGCAGGTCTTAATCCAGTTTCTAACAGCTGGGACCGACTGTCAGATCCTACGTGGCAAAAGTAAATGATTTGTTTCTGGTAATTTTATAGAAGAGCCCCCAATCTCCCTTTCCCAAAAGCAATCGAGTCCAAATGAAAGTCTTCCTCGTGCTCGCCCGCCACCGCTCGCCGCCGCGAGCTTGGGGGTCGGTGCGTACGGCCGGGCGCAGGGAGAGGAGCCGAGCGTGGGAGGAGCCGCCGAGGCGCGAGTCCGGGCGTCGTGGTCGGACGCGGGCGGCCGAGGCGACGGGGACGCGGCCATGGTTGGTGCTGCCGCATCACCATTGCTGTTGCGCGTTGCTGCTCACGCACGCTCCTGCTGCGCGCATGCCTGCTGTTGCTTGGCCGCTACCATGCGCGCGCATGCCAGACTCGGAGACGACGGCCAAGCGCGCGGCGGCCGGGCGGGCACGGCGGCGCGGCCTGGCATGCGCATTTGAGAATTTTTATTTTCTTTATTCATCTATTTTTATTTTTTATGTGGCAAGTGGATCTGTGTGTGACACAAAATATATTCTGAGGTTATATTTGCAAAATTAAACTAGGAATTAGGTTTTCATCTGCCACGTAGTCCTGAGAGGTGGACCTGAATAGTCAGATAATGGTTTAACTCGCCTAAGATAGAAAATCAGTGCTCCGCATCGCAGACATGCCCCAATAGTGGTAGTTATGTGACAAAACGAACACTTTTGGTAGTTCCGTGACACGACTGCCTCAATTGTGGTAGTTTTTTGTCATTTACTCGAATTTGTCAGGCTCAGGTGCCAACCTGTCTGGACAAAGCGCACAGCGCCACGCGATCGGGCGCATCAGAGGAGTATCCGATGGCCAGAAAACGGAGGCTGAAATATGTCATCTGGCCTCCGAGCACTTTTTAGCGTTTGGGTTAAAGTTTCAAGTTGTTCTTGATGAAATGAGCGTATAGGGAGAAAATTACAAAAAACCACCACATTACAGGCAAACGTTTTTTTTCAAAAAATCACCATTTTACGAAAAAGTTTCAAAAAACCACCACTATAGCGCTAACACGTAACAGATAGCACTAACCCTTGTCTAACACTGGCTCAACGATAAAACTGACGGGTAGGCCCTGACGTGGGCATTACCCTTCGGGTAACCGACATTGCCCTATCATGTATTGACTAATTGGAGGCCCATGAAGACACCTGGAGGCAGATTGAAGAGATGGTTTAGGGTTTTGCGTGGGGTTGACAGCCCTCACGTCTTTCCACTATATATAAGGATCAGTACATGTACAATACACGTATACGTACAATTATACAATAGGCTAGACTACTCAACACTCCCCCTCAATCTAAACCTCTGCTGACTAGGTTGAGATTGTTCTTAAATCTGTCTAGCATCTGTCTTGTGGCCGGTTTAGTAAACACATCGGCCAGCTGATCATTAGTGGAAATGAACCTGACATCCAATAAGCCTGCTGCAGCGCGTTCACGCACAAAGTGAAAATCTACCTCAATGTGTTTCATGCGAGCGTGGAAAACTGGATTAGCTGTCAGGTATGTAGCCCCAAGATTATCGCACCATAATATGGGAGGACGCTGCTGAGTTACGCCAAGCTCTCTAAGAAGTGAATCAACCCACAATGCTTCAACGAGCGCCATTTGCCAAGGCTTTGTACTCGCCTCTGGCCGGACCTCGAAACCGTTGGTCGTTTCTTTGAACTCCACGAGATAATGTTCGAACCAACAAACACGGCGAATCCGCTCGTGCTACGACGATCATCCACACAGCCAGCCCAATCCGCATCAGTAAAAATACTAATGATGGATGACGGAGATCTCCGAATCCGCAAGCCAACTTGGAGAGTCCCTTTGACATATCGCAAAATTCGCTTCACCGCTTCCCAATGAGCGTCGTAGGCTGAGAGAGATACTCGGCACACCTTATTCACAAGCAAATGAAATATCCGGGCGTGTCGTGGTCGACATCGTAAGCCTCCCACAACACTGCGGTACCTGAAAGCATCATCAGTACTAAGAGCAGTTCCTGTATCACGAGCTAGCCTCTCTGATGTCATCAGAGGAGTAGGAGCTGAATTACAATTCTCCATATTGACTCGATGAAGAAGGTCAAGTGCATACTTCCGCTGAGTCAATGTCATGCCCCCGAATTGTAAGATGCTTCTAATCCAAGAAAATAATCCAGACTTACCCATATCCTTAATGGGAAACGAAGCGACAAGAGCATGTACCAAGCGATCCACCGCCTCGTATGTAGAGCCGTGAGATAACAATATCGTCGACATAAACCAACATGTAAATCTCAACACCATCTCGAGAGAAGAAAAACAGAGATGTGTCGGCTTTAGATGCCGAAAAACCAAGCTCATACAGACGCTGACTCAGACGAGCATACCAGGCACGTGGCGATTGCTTCAGACCATAGATAGACCGCTGGAGCTTGCAGACATGTGAGGGATATCGTGCATCCTCAAAACCTGGGGGCTGCTGCATATAGACATCTTCATTCAGAAATCCATGAAGAAAAGCATTGCTAACATCAACTTGGCGCAGACACCAGCCACGAGACACTGCAAGAGAGAGCACAAGTCGAACTGTCGCGGGCTTCACAACCGGACTAAAAGTGTCGCCATAGTCGATGCCATGTTGCTGAGTGAAGCCTCGTGCAACCAAGCGAGCCTTGTGTTTGTCAATGCTGCCATCAGGACGGTGTTTAGTTTTAAAGATCCACTTACTGCCAACAATGTTAACTCCAGGAGGACGCGGGACCAATTTCCAGGTCCCTGTCTGTGTGAGAGCAGCGAACTCATCTGCCATGGCGGAGGACCAAGCAGGCTCCTCCAATGCTTCCCGGTGAGATGATGGTGCAGCAAAGAACGCTCGTCGACGGGGATCGTAACGAACCGTCCCATCGGTGTAGACCTTTTCTGTCCTTGTGTGATCACGGGCACGTGTCACCATAGCGTGCGTGGAGCCAGTAGGAGGAGCAGCCGAAGGTGCCGCGGACAGAGTATCGGCAGTAGGCGGCACGGGCTGCTCCGGTGCCATGGGCGGTGCAGGGGCAGTGGGCGACGCGGCACCAGGCGAGGGCGAAACGGAGGCCGCTCGTGGCGTGCCCTGCATGGCCGGGCCATGCACGTCGATCGGCGACGCTGGCGAGGCGTCTCGCGGCGACGCAGAAGGAACGTCGGCTGCAGGACCTGGCACCTGTGAGCAAACGGCATCTAATACAGGAGCATTAGTGGACAAAAAAGTCAAGTCATAATTTCGAATTGGCATACTCGTAACTGGTTCATCGGAGGGAAATGTGATGGATTGCTCTAAAGTGGAAACATCAACAGAGACTCCGGGTGTGGCGAAAGGAAACACCGATTCATCAAACACTACATCACGAGAAATATAGATGCGCCCCGTTGATTTATCCAAGCACTTGTACCCTTTGTGCATCGGGCTATACCCGAGAAAGACACACATCCTAGATCGAAAGTCTAGTTTGTGGGAGTTGTATTTGCGGAGACTAGGCCAACATGCGCACCCAAAAATGCGAAGAGAAGAGTAGGTTGGCTGAACTTGAAGGAGTCGGAACATGGGCGTCTCATTCTTAAGAACGGGTGTAGGCATACGATTTATAAGGTAGCACGCCGTAAGGAAGGCTTCATCCCAATAATGGAGAGGAAGGGAAGAATGGGCGAGCAGGGCAAGGCCTGTTTCCACTAGATGACGGTGTTTACGCTCCGCAATACCGTTCTGCTGAGATGTATGTGGACAGGAAACACGGTGAGAGATACCCGTGCGCTGAAAATACTGGTGAAGGTGATGGTACTCACCGCCCCAATCAGATTGAATAGATTTAATTTTGGCATTCAGAAGACGCTCAACATGAGCCTGGAAAGCATAAAAAATCTGCTCAACATCAGACTTGTTTTTAAGGAGATAAATCCAGCAGAATCGTGAATAGTCATCGACAAAACTAACATAATATTTGTACCCCCCTGAAGAAGCACGCGCTAGACCCCACACATCAGTGTGTATCAACTCAAGAGGCATAGTGGTAACATGAGATGACAAATAATAAGGCAACTGATGACTTTTAGCACGCTGACAAGCATCACACACAAGAGATAAATTGTCTGACGATGAACAGGGGAGTTCATTTGTTCTAATGATGGATCGAACTACATTATTTGATGGATGACCAAGGCGTTGGTGCCACTGTGATGGGGTGACCTTGACGCTAGCGAAGGCATGGCGAGTGGAGGCTGACGTTGCTTTGGCGAATGGAATAGGATAGAGCCCTCCATGACTTCTACCTTGCAGGACGATTCTCCTCGTGACCTTGTCCTTTACAAAGAAAGCATGACGGTGGAATTCAACGAACACGTCATTATCAGAAACAAGGCGAAAAACAGATAGGAGATTTTTGCTAATGTAGGGTACATGGAGGACGTTTTTAAGACGAAGAGATGAACCAGCTAGATTCGAATAGCCAATATGCGAAATTGACAAACCTGAGCCATTTGCCACTTGCACTTGATCCTTGCCACCATATCGTTCATAGAACTGAAGGCGCTCGAGTTCACTTGTCAGGTGGTCCGTCGCGCCGCCGTCCGGTGCCATCGAGGATTGCCGCCACCACTAGTCGAAGCAGTGTTGCCGGAGCGCTGGTTGATGAACTTGTTGGCGCGCTGGTCCTCCGCAGCACGACGGCAGTCGGCGGCAAGATGCCCCCAATAGCCGCAGTAGTCACAGCGTGGACGCCACCGCTGGCGTCCTCCTCCTCCGTTGCATCCACCGCCGCCGCGACCACCGGCGCGACCGTTGCGGCTGCCGCCGCCATTCCCGCCTCCACGGTTGTCGAACGCGTTGCCGCCTCCATAGGTGTTGTGCCCCCCGTAGGGGTTGTGCCCCCCCCCCAGGGGTTGCCTCCTCCACCACCGTGCTGATTGCCCCCGCCATTGGGACGATATGCACCTGGAGCGGGCGGGGCATAGTAGTCGGGCGCACGAGAGCGGTGATCGGCCGGAGGTGGTGGTCGAGAGGCGACGTTGGCCGACGATGTCCATCCTTCGACTTGGGCCTGCTGCGCCTGGAGTGCCTCGAAGGAGAGGATGTGAGAATAGAAATCGACATAAGGCACAGACTTGTTACCAACGGTGAGTGATGCTGCGATGCCGTTGTATGCGGAGCCAAGTCCGGTGATGATGTAATCGACGAGGTCATCGTCGGAGATGGGCGATCCGGCGGCTGCCATGGAGTCCGCCAGAGCCTTCATCATGTGCATGTAATCAGCTGCGGATCGGTCCTCCTTCCGCAGGCTCTGGAGTTGACGTCGAATATTCCTGACGTTGGCGCGGCTGTGGGCGCCGAACATGGCGTGAATGGATGTCCACGCCGCGGCCGCCGTCTTGCAGCCAATCAGCTGGCACGAGATGGACGGCTCCATAGCTCCGAGGAGAAAGCCCAGAACCTTCTGGTCCTGAGTCCACCAGTGGTGGTACGCGGGGTTAGGGATGGTCACCGCCTTGTCTCCCTCCCCCGTGGTGATCTCCGTCGCCGGCGCGGGCTTGGTCCCATCGAGATGCCCATGAAGGTCGGCGCCGGAGAGGTTGGGCAGTAGGAGGCCCTTCCACAGCAGGAAGTTGCCGTGGTCAAGACGGATAGGGACGGAGAGCGAGATCGCGGCTGGAGTTGAGGCCGTCGATGAAGAGGTGAGGGCGCCGATGTCCGTTGTCATGAGAGCAGACGACGACATGGTGATGCCGCGAGGAGGGGCTCGCGGTGAGAGAGGAGCGGAGGCAAGCTCCGATCGGATCTGCGGCCGCGCGACGCGGAGAGAGGCTCGCGGCGGCGGCGTGCTCTGATACCAAGATTGAAGAGATGGTTTAGGGTTTTGCGTGGGGTTGACAGCCCTCACGTCTTTCCACTATATATAAGGATCAGTACATGTACAATACACGTATACGTACAATTATACAATAGGCTAGACTACTCAACAGAGGCAAGTTGGGCCACCTGGATGGCGCACCAGAGGAATCCTTGACGGGCAAGACAAGGAAGCAGCCGAACAAAGAAAGATTAGATCCAGAACTGCTGTAAACCTAGACGTACTCGGTTAGATCCCTTGAGACCTGGCCTCCTATATAATGGCCAGGAGAGGGGCTGCCGAGGGACACAATCAATCTTAGCAGCCTTAGCCACCAAAAAGCCTAGAGCTAGGTCACCATAATACTTAGCCTCTCGACGAGATCTTAGCCGAACTATTCGGCACCCCATTATAACCTATTATCATCATAATCAAGAACAGACAGGCAGGACGTAAGGGTTTTACCTCATCGAGGGCCCCGAACCTGGGTAAATCGCTCTCCCCGCTTGTCTGTGAACCGATGTCTCGTGTCAGCTTGCAGGATTCCGTCAACCCTAAGCCCCAAACGGAGGGCATTGCCGAGGAGTACCCTCGACAATTGGCGCCGTCTATGGGAACCCTGTCGGCACAAGATCGGACATCGGCGGAGCCCGTCATGACATCAGCAGTTTCATCAACACCGTCATTGCCTCATCTGGGAAGACCGATTCGTTTCGGCTCCTATGAATTCACCCCGCACAGTGAGTCGTCTCGCTCGACCTTCTCTGATCTGCAAGGCAACATGGAGATGACCTTCGGAAGCGTCCGCTACAACGTCAACTCGGAAGGAATCCTTCGGCTGCTGGAATCACCCATCTCCAGATCGACAAGCCTAAGCGCATCGTCATCACTCGACCTATCGGCTGGCCTGACAAGCCCACCGAGTTCGCCCGCGCCCTCGACTCCCCGTTCGGCATCTTCCATGTCGGTTGGATCTGATGATCCCGCATCTTCGGAGTTAACCTCGTACTACTGCTTGAACTGTGACACCAGGCACGGGCTGGGACCGAGCGACACACCGTTCATCTGCAATGCCCAGTATTCATCGGGAGAGGACAGCGTCGACAGCATCGCCCGAGGAGTCACCCGAAGAGCGGCGCCCCACCAAGTTTATGTTGCTAACAGGGGAGACGGAGATCGAACCCCCCGTTCCAGCAGGCGAGCTAGTTTTGAGAACAGCGTCAGCAACAACAACAGTGATCACACCATCGCAGAGGAGGAGTGGGCAGCAGCCAAGGCAGCCGTGCTTAACAACACGCCACTTACGGCAGGAACCACGGTCGGCACTCTCAACGCTTACCGCTCCATATTGGAGAAAAATCGGGAGCGACTATCCAAGGAACAAGCCACCCTCGAGAGACGTTTATCTGCGGCAGACCGATCCAGCGAGCGACGAAGGGGCTCGTAAGGAAGCGCCTCTCGAAGTACTCACGGGGCAAGATACGTTGGAGACGTATCACCTCTCCAACAATAGTGGATCTGTCGATGAAGTTGAAGCTGTCGATGTTGCTCGAGTCATCGCTTATATCGGAGTCCGCAGATGACTCGAAAGACATGTCGCTGAAGATCTTGGCGAGTTTTTCACTTGCCATCGTGCTGATGAAGTGTGGCGACGAAATCTCCTCGTCGCCTGACTCGATTGACGATGCTGAACTCGAAAAATTTGGATCGACCGCTGATAATCCCGACGAGATCGGAACTTCGAGACGATACGCTCCTTCTTTCTCGACGCGGAAGTGGAACTTTCCGAACTTCATCTCCATGGGCTCCTCCAGATACGCATATGCATCCAAACGGGAGGGCGGGTGAGAAACAAAATCAACTAGACCAGTTTCGATCTGTTTACCTCTGTCCATCGCGTTGCCTGCAGTTGACGAAGTCGACGATTTTGAACGTGCCATCGAGATCAGATCCTTGACACCTCTAGTTCCCACAGACGACGTCAATTGACAAGGGATTAACTTATCAATGCCTACAGATTGTAGACTAGGGTTTTAGTCGAAAGTAGAGGGCAAGTAGATTTCGAAGGTTTCAGCCGAAAAGTACTCGACGATGTGAAAACTAGGGTTGCGTGAGACAATGAATCGATGCTATCTTTGTCCCTCGACTCCCCCTTATATAGGAGGTGGAGTTGAGGGATTCATAATACACAAGTTACAGAGTCCGGGAGGGTTTCCAACCCATCCCGCAAGATTATAAGTATGTATTTCCTAATACAACTCTAGCTTTCCTTAATACTAGATTGGGCTTCCGAATCTTCATATTCATCGAGTCGTGGGCCTTCAATAAACCCCGGGTACCATCTTCGGCAGGCCCATTGGAGATACCTATGTCACTCACATACATGTGCATATCTTCTCTTTCTTAATAGATGGCCCCATTTTACTGGTCTCACGGGCAGCCACGTCACCGGAAAGTCACTGCTATTTCCGAGCGATGTACCCCGCGTCCCCGCCGCGTTTCCCCCTTTAGTCCCGCAATTTCTCCGTGTGGGCTGGGCCTTGGCGTCACTACGTGGGCTCGACGAGGCACCCGGCACGAGCTAGAAAGAAAAGAGTCAGGCCCCGCTTCATCTCCTCCACAGTGGAGGCTCCACTCAGTAGTCATTATTCATCCGTTTCATCTCCCCTTAATTCACGAACAGATTAGGAGGCAATAGGCATTGATGATTTTCTCTTTATCTTCTCCACTCCACGCATGCGTAATCCGGCCTTAAATAGCGGAGCTTCCCCTTTTTCGCGATCTCCATCGAAGCTGGGTAACCAAGCTCAACCTTGATCATCCGGGCACATTCATTGAAGTGGACGGATCTCGCTGTCTCCATCGAAGCTGGGTGGCCGAGCTCCCTCAATCCTCCGGGCACATCAATTGAACTGGATGGATCTCGGAATCTGGAGTACCCACAATCATCGAGCCCCATTAGAATCCCTACACCGTACCAGGTGAGCCCAGAACTCCAGATCCCCCCAATCCCAATCTACCTCTATTGTTTTCCTTCTTAAGGACGCAACACCCTGCAGCTGGTCTAATGTTTGTTTTTCTGCAGTGTCTCCCCTGTGTATGATACATGTACCTCTGTAATATTTTTTTATGATTCAGTTTAGTTGCACATAATTGTATCCTCTGTTTTCAGTAACCGAGGAAGCTGGAACAAGAAAGTTATTTCCCAAAGCAAGTAAGCAAGGTGTGCCTCCTCCTAATTCTTCTGTTTGTATCGTCAGAGTAATTTTTTTAGATCCACATTGCATCCCTATGGATTACAAGCTGGGTCATATATGAGAAGGCAAGCGTCTTCGGTCAGTTGCCAAATCAGGTATGTGTTTTCCCACAACCTGTTACAGATGTGCTAGAGATTCAGGTATGTGTTTTCCCACAACCTTTTACATATGTGCTAGAGATTTGGACAAACTCTGGAGCTGCAGTTCAATATGTAAGTGGTTGTACAGACCGTAGTTGTTATTTTTATGTGGATATCATGTTACTATTATTTGAAGGTCAACGTGCAAGCAAAAGTTGGAAAGGGTTGTAATTGTTATCAGCCAGTTCATCATTAGAGAAACAAATTGGCCAAGGTATATTCGACAACTCAAGTACCTATATTTTCAAAAGTTCAGAGCCGAACCACTGTTTTTTTTTTTGCTTAGCTGTCTCTCTTCCAAGAAAATAGTGCCACTTATCTTATGTTAAACTACTTCTGTAAGAGATGGTTGTAAAAAAAATCTCATTTTTGTTTCATGTGCAGTTTATCCAGTTGACATGACATATGTGAGGTTTCCTCATGGAGTTAGCGGCAGATCCAATAATATGTAAAAATTAGTACCATACATAAATCTGTATATTTTTGGGCGACTGATATTCATTGTAGTTGGAGGAGCAAAAATGTGGTAGACGTTATCCTGTGCAAACTATTTATTTTTAATATAATTGGATGTTCTTTTAATCTCAGATGAAAAGTTAATTCAAAGGAAAATTTCAACAGCTTTTCGATGCATCCACTATTTATACGCTCTCTTCTGATCAAGAAAAACATATTAACTATACAATAGCCAATGGAGTTTCTTGAACAAATGGTCTTATGAGATGTGTACATCGATTCTCTTACTGATGATATCAAGTCATGTTTAATGAAATAGTAACTGTGTCGATCTTCCTTAATTTCCTCTCTGATCCGCTTTTTTTTTCCATTTCTTCTCTTACTCAAATCTATATTGAGTCGTTTGACATGCTAATGTCCCGCAAAATTGGAGTTCATCTATGATTGCGTGCTACTAAAAAAAACCTAGCATAAATTCCGGTAGCAACGCGCGGGGTGTCCTCTAGTACTTCATATGAATGTACGCATGCACACCCTACCCCTATGAGTATCTTCGAAATACTGAGCCGAGGGATTAGATCTTGAAATTAACGAAGTTACCACGGGCGTCTCAGTGTCGATGGAAACATCGTCTCCCACTGAATAAATATTCCGCCTTTATAAGACACACAAATATCAAACCTGGCGTTTGAACTATGGTGGGCTAGGATACAACAACCTTCCTAACCACCCAACCTCAGGTTGGTTCTCAAGCTAACGTATAACTTGGAAAATGACGCCAAAGAAGAAGGATGCTTCCCTTTCTTTACAAAAAGGGACAATAACCCCGCCTCTTTATGGAGAAAGATGTCATCAAGGCTTTGTTAAGAAAACCAAAATAAGCCACAAGTAAGCCTTGGCTATCACAAAAAAACATCATTATATGATGAGGTCTTTTACTGTACCCCAAAACTAACAGGAGCCGTCTATTTTCAGTGGTCCAAGGGCTCATGTGCTCTCGTACTCCACTATCAGCCCAAGGAGTACTAACTCCAAAACTCACCCAAAACCGGTGGAGTACCTCCACCAGAGAGGCAATCTAATAATCCCAGCTATTTTGTTATCTTATTATTTTCTTTTCTATTATGATGGATCGATATAAATGGAAGGTTTGGTTTTGCGTTTCTGGTCAAGTTCACCGGCGTTAAGATGGACAACATCAAGAACGTAGGTTGAGAAGTAGCAGGTTTAAAACCATTGGACATGAATGCAACACGTTTTGTTATGACAGTTGCATCAGGAACGAGTTCAGAATCTTGTGGGAGCTGATTAACTAAATATTCTTGCTCGCTTGACCTAGAGTTTCTGGAGATTAGGAATATGCAGATGGAGACTTGTTGGCTCTGAGATGTGAAACATAGAGTGGAGTGGTCCAAGGTACAACAACGGTGGGTGGTAGAGAGGGCGGCAGGATCCATGGGGAAGGAGGAGCTGAGAAGGCAGCCATGGCGGCGTGCGCTTGGTCAGCAGGCGGCGGCAGGGTTCCATGGGGAAGGAGGAAGAAACGAATTAGATTGAGTCTGATGCCCCTTCATTACAATCGCAAAACTGGAAATCAGTTTTGGTGGGAGCGAATCCAATGGAGACTTGGTTGAATAAGTTGAGACATATAAGAAGATTTCTCAAGTGATGGGCAAAAAATCAAAGTGAAAAGTATGAACAGGAAAACGAGAGACTGTTACATATCATTGATCAATTGGATTTGAAAGCGGAAATAAATCCATTGAGTATGAATGCAAAAGATCAGCTAAAAAAAGCAAATGATAGCTTGTCCCCATTTCGGAAAAAAAAAATGAACGAAGGGCCAGATTTAGCTGGTACTCCTACTAATCATTAGGGAGCACAAGGTACCGTAAAAAGTCTCAAATAATACCTGCAAATGTCAACAAGTTTTAGAAGCGAGATGGAAGAAAAGGCCATGGAAGACGGCACCTGTACTTGATCATGTCTGCATCTTTGCCGCAGAGGTCTTCCTCCCCTCCTTGAATATATGGAAAAACTGAAACTACTGTACGTGTGATGATATCAATAACAACCACCGAAACCTTCTCAACCTCGTCCCTGGGCTCGGACATGAGAAAGTGTACGAGATGGGGCTCGTCCCTGCTCACGAGCGGGAACGTGGGCAGGGCATTCCGCGGCATGAGACGCTCGCGAGGATCAAGGCGGCATAGTTCAGCAGACGTGATCACAACATCTTTCTTCCAGATCCGATCATCTGTTGGTGTGAAAGTATGGCAGGTGATGCTGAAACTATCACCATTCCAGAGCCGGCCAAATAACAGGCCATCTCGCGCCGTATGGGCCACGTCGACGAACTTGAGCTGCTGATCGCCCCTTTGGCCGGTGACGCTCAGGCTGCGGTACATCTCGAGGTTTATCGGTATTGAATTGATAGGACGGTTGTCGATGGGCATTCGGACGTAGGAGATGAAGCTTTCCCCTGCTCCTGCTGCCCCTAGAGGAGGCGGCGTGTAGGAAAGGATACCACCATGGTTGTAATCGAACCAGCATATGGAATCGTTGAATGTGATGGCTCCGTCGGTCGACCAACCCAGCAGGTCGGATAACTCTTCCTCGCGGTATTGGATCGGTAGCGTCAGAATCTCCCAGTTGCCCTGGGCAACAACACAACCATCGTCGTCACTGGATTGGAACGACGATGACGATAGACGGGAGCGGAACACACATAGTTCAGCTCCCATCTTGCCATCACAAGCCAGACGCCATGGCAGCTGATCGTAGTCCAACTCAGATATTTCGGCTCCCTTCTTTTTGCTACTGCCCGGAATTTCGACGAACTCGGCCAGATGCACCAACGCATATTCTTCACCGTCGCCGATGCCGGAAACAAGACCGATAGTGTTATTATGAAACCAGGGCCAACGTTGCACGATCGTTTCGTTGAACGCCGGGAGACGCTCGAGCTGCGATTCATACGCGGTGGCTTTGAAGACGAAGTAGTCCTTCCGGTAAGGGAAGGATTGGTACACCGTATATGAGGTGACCCTGACTACGAAGAGGCCCCGGTGGGCCGTCGAGACTTCATAGGCAACTGCACGTTGAGGGCCAGGCGGGCACCGCACGTAGAGGCGGGAGACGGCGGGAGGGGCGGCGGGCAGCAAGGCAACGGTGAAGGGCTCTCCTAATGAGGTGAAGGAGCTTGCCCTCATAGGCGCGTCATGGTCGTCGGAGAAGGAGCCCTCGTCGTTGTCCCTTCGGAACACGAAGCGATCCATCATAATCCACGATGGGAAGCCGGCGGCGGTCGAGGACGACATCGCGGCGTGGCGTTCTTGCAGGTTGGATCGATGTGTAGTAGGTAGTAGCCTGGGCTCGACTTGTTTTTATGTTGCCACGAACCGCCAATTGGTCCATGTATAGCATGATGACATAATCGGACTCGGAAACGTATTCAAGTCATCGGCAACTCAAAGTGAAAAATACAGAATATTCCTGAGTGATCAGCCTGAAGACTGGTCAGAGGAAAATCTGGGATACAATCAAAATCAAGCCAACTGCCCCTCCCCATCAAAGTGCAAGCTAGCTTAGCACAAATATGAGCCGAATTGTTTGCTGACATGTGAACATGATGAATAATAAAAGTACTAATACTACCATCTAGCTCTCCAACTTCTTGTAAAACCGGTGCCACCGAACGATCCAGTGATTGATAATCTCAAAGCAATCTGTCTCCATCACCACATCAGGATAGCCCCTGAGATCTGCGAAGATAACACAATCTCGCAGTAATAGAGCTTCAGCAATAAGAGGGTTAGATATACCCTGATAGGGTTTTACTCCACACTCTAAGGTAGGCTCAAGATGAACGAGCCACACCTCCCACCCCTCCCCTTCTATAGTCACTTAATTAGCCGGTTTAATGGTTAGGATACGGTCACTCGAGAAATTCATCATTTTTTCCAGAAAATCGCCGATCTATTCATAGTCTCTAGCAGTAGTACAAGGAACTCCAAAAGAAACAAAAGTTACAAACGGGACATGGATCACCTAGCGACGACTATAAGCACTGGAACGAGCCGAAGATGCACCGCGAACCTCGCCCTTCCTCAATTGAGCCAGACAAAGATTATCATAGTAGATCTTGTTGTAGTAGACAGATGGGCAGTTGTCGTGCAAAAATCGCAAAGGACACACAAGAGTAACAATCATCTCTCTAGATCAGACGGAACACCGTCCAAATCAAGCGAGATCCGCCTTAGACAAAACTCCAACATGTCTTCTAGTGAGGGAAGAAGCACCACCAAAATGGAAACTAGACGTGGAGGATTTTATTCCATTTCCAGGGAGTTATCACCACAACGCCTTCCTGAGTAGGAAAAACCCCTAGACCGAGAAAAACATCAGAAAACGGAGCCCTCCCGCCGACAAAGACAGTGATCCACCATGCCTCCATGGCCCTAGAGACCGAAAAGATACGGGTCAGTTCTACAAAATTGCCGTTGCTTACACCTGATGAATGCAGAAGAAGTAATCCTCCAAGTAGATTTTCAAGGGGCATCTAGTTAAAGTATAATAATACACGCTAAGTATATCAAACTTTATAAATGCGACATTTTGCACACTGATCTATACATGTAGATTTTTTTAAAAAATTGAAAGTAACATTTAGAAGTTTCAATAAAAACCAAAACAAACCTTGATTTAGGAAACGATGTATTGTACAAAGGTGCAAAATTGCAACTCGAAAGGCTGTTCAAAAATATCAAAAGTGAAAATCTGAAGTACTAATGAATAGCGCAAACTTTGAATACTCTAAAATGCTAGATTTTATCATTTTTGTGTAGTCCAAAATACAAGGTGTTTTTGAGTCCAGATCTTACACATTGTTAGAATACATTATTTTCAACCTCTAGATTTTTTTAAAAAAACTAGAACTTCAAAATGTCAATATTTTTTCAAAAGAAGGCTTACATGTAGACCGAGCTACATTTGTAGTTTCCGAAATCTAAATCCCTATGATTTCTTTATCCTCTTTTAGTACATTTTTTTTCAAAATAGGAGCATTGCCCCAGGCTCTGCATCGCATAGATGCACATAAAAGCAGAATTATTTAATCAACCAAAGTCGGTTCACCCAAAAGTCTCAACTAATGGAGAAAGTCAGCTTGTAATATATTTCAATACTCCTCCGAATGTTAGACTAGAAAGATCTAAGATGTGGGATCGATAAACGACATAGTTACTTAAAGATACTAGTGCGTTGGTTGGGTCTTGAACTTGAAACCACGTGGCTCTTGTACCATGTTCAATTGAAACAATCTGTTCAAAAACCTTATGAATGGATCGAGAAGGGTTGTAGTGTACTTCATGGTGTTCTCAGCATGAGACCCCGAGGACATTAGAGCATCCCAGCCGTTGGGGCTCCCCGGGCCGAAATCCGCGGCTATTTAGCGCCGGGTTGGACGAAACTTTGACCCGGGGAGCGCCGAAGTTCCAGCCGTCTCCCCGATAGACACCCGGGGTTCGCCCTTTTTTTTAGAGAAAAACATCCCTGGATGACAAATTTCATGCATAATTCGGCGAATTTCATGCATATATATATAGTACCGACCCACCACGGCGACCAATGATAGACTCGGCGTACAAGCCGGATAGGCAAGCGAGGATGAGCAGGTGCTCCTCGTCTTGGGCGGCGGCATCCGTTTCTTCTTCAAGAAGCTCGGCGAACATCTGCTCCTCCTCCTCGTCGGAGTCCATGTCCGGCCAGACAGTTGGACGAACACCTGCCGGGCGTGTCGACGAGGAGCGACACGAGGGAGCTGCCCGGTGGCGGAAAATAGGCAGAGGGTACGACGGGCAGCGGAATATGGGCTGATGGGTGGAGGAACGGCGGAGTTGGGGCAACCCGCCGGCGGATTGCCGAGGGGTGGTGCCGGCGGCGAGAGAGCAAAGGGAGGGGATGAGGGATTTGCATCGACAAAGTGGTGGGGTTCGTCTATTCTCTCGCCAAAAGAGCGGGCCCGTCCCCGCTTTTCTCTCGTCCGGAGTCCCCGAGCGCTCTCCGGGGGCCGGGGATGGCCTGGGCTCTCCGGGCGGATGAAAGACCTAATCCGGACGAAAACGAGGGTCCGGGGCGCGACTGGGCCATTTTCGTCCATCCGGATGAAAAAAAAAAGGCGTCCTGGGGGCCTCGTCGGGGAGACGACTGGAGATGCCGTTAGAAAGGGTGCCCTAGAGCTCTTTGGGACTTCAGCTCAAGCAAAGAAGGCATGATGTCAACGGAGAATGAACGGTGGTGGCGTCGACCATGCTGCTCGGCAGTGGCTCCATATTGGCTCGTTGGGGTGGGGTTGATAGGTCTAAGGGGAATTCAGTTCTTGCGTGCAGGAACAACTAGAACAAAATAGAGGGGCACAAAGTAAGAAAAAACAGTAGGTTAAAAAACAATGTCTACATTTATAGGAAAGAGATTCCATTAATGAGCATATAAATAAGGTTCTTTAGGGAGTCCGTCAAAGATCAAACGTACACAATATATTTTCCATATCTAGACTCTAGTATGATTGGTGATGTCAGTCCAATTCGAGCAGGCCTATGCATGGGCAAACCCACCGAATAACCCTGGATCCAAGCCCAACATTTGGTCCTTGTTTTTTTGGTTCCTAAAGGCTAAAGCCCAGCCTTAAAGCCCCCCAAAAAACTAAAAACAAGTGAATTTTCTTAGATAGTAGGTAATTCTTCGAGTTGGTGTTTTGGCTCTCTCCTCCATGTGAAGCTATTATAAAAGTGAGAAAATAAATTTAAAAAATCACGGGCACGTCCGAACATTCTATGTTCTCACACCAGTAATGAGAAAAAAAGAACCTTTTATGTGGCATGGCCTATATAAAAAAAAATTCTGTATAGTAATGAAAAAATAGCGCCTTATTTCGGTGCTTTAACGATGTATTTTAAGAGTGTATGCTACGCATATTTGGCTCGTACAACGCTAATTATGCTATTATCGGCTCTATGCACGCTACAATATCGTAGCTTTGTAGCGGCACTATTTTCGTAGGGAAACAGAGACGCCTAGCCATTTTAGGCCTTTGGGCCCACGAGCCCGCTGAAATCCCCATTTCGAACTCTAGCCATTTCACCCGTCAGAAACCATGGAACCGCATCCCACAGCTCTTTACACGATGTGTACATGTTGAAGAAGAAGAATAATCAATATCACAACAGGCAAGAGTTTGCTGCTGGAATAAATTTAATTTGTCAACCTATGAAGAAGAAATTGCTTCCAGTTTTTCGTGATGATGAGCTGCAATCTGCTTGTTCTTCTTCTGAATCGGATAGTGATCCATGCATTCTTCGTCTGGTTCCACTATTTTTTTTATTGATTACTACTTCTTCTATGTTGTTGCCTCATTAATTTTTTATCTGAGACTATGCATCTTGGTTGGTTACTGTCTACTTATATTTCTTAAATCTTAATTCTCCATCTAATTCTAGACTATAATTGTTGAACTATTGATGTTAACTTGTTAGACTGCGACAAACCTTGGTCTTTCATCGTCATTTGGACTTTGCCAATTTATTTATACTTTTTAGTTGTTGAAATCTTAGTTCACACTCTTTTGTTTTGTAAAATAGCGCGTTATTAGCATGATGTAATATGTGTAGCGTATTTCGGAAGGCTACTCTATTTCATTTAGCGTGCTATTCAATGAATAATTATGTTGTAGCATTGAAATTGTTTTTAAAGTAGATATAGAGGTTATTGTTTTCTCGAAAGCTTTTGTGCGAACATAAAATGTTAGGATGTACATGTAATTTTTTTCTAAATTTTTTAACATTCAAAATTATGTTTATTCTATGTTAGGATGTACTTGCAATTTTTCTATTTTTTAATATTTAAAAATATGTTTTCAAACAATGGTATCATATAGAGCTAAGTTTTCGCTACTTATTATATTTACATATTGCAAGAATGAATTTCATTTTTAATGCAAAATATTTGAACCACTACACAGGCCAGTCTTGGGCCTTAAATTTTCGGATCAGGCTTTGCCAAGGGCCTATCATTTTCAGATGGGACTTTTCTAGCCCCAGCCCACGGTTTATCTCATTTGCTATGTAGTTTCACTATTTCTCCATAACACTTGCATTTATAAAATATCCCAAGTCTTGTTTATGTAGTATACAAATTTTTTCGATAAGAGGAATACATTAATATCAAGTGTTTGTCGTGGTAAACAGACAGATGCCATGGGATGGCTTAAGTTGGGGCCGAATGTGCGCTAGAGGATTCGGGGGAAGATTTTGGTAACAGAAGGAAGGATTTTGGGTGGAATACCGGTATCTTATTGATGAACTTGGTCTTGGGCAGAGGTTGAAGAAGCACAGTACAAGCACTACTTCCCTACTAATGATCTGTCTATTGCATACTAAGATACAGGCTACTCGTTACCCCGCGCAAGGGTGTGCTCCCTCTCCTTATATAGGGGAGAGGGTGGCTTACAAGGGAAGAAACCCTAATGGCATCTTTGACTGGACAAACTACTTTACAAAGCCTCTTTGGTAGTAGGTGACGCCGGTATGTCTTTAATCAGGAACGGTGACATCCTCCGGTAGCTTTTACGTCATCTTCTGCTTTGGTCTCAGAGCTTCGATTAAAGCTGAAGTGCTTCGCTCATCCTTGTCCTCTAGTTCTTGAGAGAATCATTGACCAGACTGCCGACGTGCTACAGTGCAGCCTGTACCGGTACTCCGGTATCTTCTTAGCCTATTCCGGTATACCCCTCCTGGGATGCTGGTTTAGCCTCACTTAGCCACGAACTTAACTTCATTGTCCGGAATAATCTTTAAACCGGTACCTTAACAGCCTATACAAGGGTAGTTTGCCATGACTTTGGCATACCGGGGGGTCATCCCCCCAACATTAGTCCCCGAAGCTGGTATATTCCGGTGGATTCTATCCGATGAACCATGCCAGGTTCCCACTTTCTAACGTACCGGTTTAACCCTTCCGGTAACCAGTTCAAAACCTTCCAGCGTCTCTGCCGAACCCATCTCACCATACCGATCTTTTCCGATTGCTTTGTCATTAAAACTTCCTCGAAGAAGTCGAGAATTTCTCCGAAACAGTGCATGTCAGAGATATGCGCATTGTTTCTGACGCGCCAGTGTCAGGGGTCACTTCCCTTCGACTCCCACGCTCGCATTTAATGTGCCACATCGGATCCTCGCCACCGTTCCGGATCCTTGTGGCCTCCCTGTGGCATCTTGATTTTTACGCGTGTAGCTCCGCGCCACGTGGCGGCCCACAAGGAAAGTGAGCGGGCCAGGCCGCCCCGCAGCCTACTAACCTTTCGCTATAAAGGGGCGCGACGGTTCCTCGCATTCTCCACTTCCTGAGCAATTCAAGCCCTCTGCCGCTTGCGCTCATCGTCGCCGTCGATCGCCGCCAAGCCCTCGCTCTCCGACGAACTTCGCGAAGGCGCGCCGGAGACCTTGCTTGTCTGCCTCCGTCGACGTCCTCTTCCTCATCTACGCTGGAGTGTGACACGGCTTCCTCTTCTGCTTCTTCCTCTCCGTTCGCCGCCCTCAACCGCCTGCTCGCCGAGCTCCGGCGGACCATCGACTCCGTCGTCCGCCGCCGCCCTCAGGTCAGTTTCGCGGACACCGCTCTCTTTCCCTCTTTACTGCATTCCTCTTGGGCCGGTAGTGTGTTTATTCCTTCTTTTCTTTTGCTTTCTCTCTTACTCGTAGATCTTCGTAAGGAAGTAGATTTGGGGAAAAAAAATGTAGGTAGATTCTGAACTTAGCGAAATATGCCTTCTGAGGATTCTCTTCCGGAATCCTCTGCTAGCAGTCACCACAGTGAGATCCCCACCACTTCTTCCGGGGAGGAGATCCCGGTTGACCAAGCTTCCGACGGGCTCGAGGAGGACCTCGCCCAGACCGAGGAGGTTACCGGTAGCTCCGCTCAAGCTACCGGTGACTTAGGAAAGGAAGCTGGCAGCTCGAGCCAGGGCGCCTCCGCCCAATCTTCCGCTATCAACCTCGACTCTTATACGCGCGGAGCCTAGATGGGCTTCGATGTGACTCAGGCGGAGATTGACTGGCTCTACCGGTCCCGGAGGATACCGGAAGAGGTTTGGTGCCACATCCCTGGCGAGGAGCGTCAGCCTGAGCCTCGGCCGGGTGAGTATGTCGTCTTTTCCGCCCATTTTGAGCGCGGATTTGGCCTCCCGGCGTCGGATTTCTTACGGCGCTTTCTTGATTTTTATGAGCTTCAGCCCCATCACCTTCCGGGCAATTCCATCTTCTACCTCTCTTCCTTCACCGCTTTCATGGAGGGATACGCCGGTATCACTCCCTCTGTAGATAACTTTTCTTTTTAATATTATCTCCGGAAGAATTCTATCAAAGATAGGAACCTTCCGCCCCCAAGCCGTTTGTCCAGTGCGGGGGCTGCATCCTCTCGCCCCGCCAAGGGAGCTCCTTTTACAAACTTTCCGGTCTGGAGTCTGTCCGAACCTGGCAGAAGTCTTCTACGTCCGGAACGGTGGCCCGGAAGACTTCATCAACCTTCCAGAATACGTTCCCGGGCATCCAAGCATGAAAAATTGGCTCCACAATCCTAGGGACGATAAGGAGTCCATCCGGATCTCCCTTTTCGTCGAGAAGAACAAGAGGAGACCAACCTCTACGCGGATGACCTGGTCATGCTCTTCCTCTCGCGCCGGGTGCTGCCCCTTCAGCGGCGCACCCATAAAATTTGCCAGATGTCAGGCCGGATGGATCCTGTTGATACTCGTTTTGGGCCGATGGCTAATCAAGAACATAATTCGGCGTTCGGCGTGACAGATGAAAATAGATAAGACGCAGTTGGAAAGATTCACTCGGTGAGTTTTTATTGCTCATTTAGGAGACGTCATGTCCACCATGCCAAGTTGTTCCATGATCCGGCTTGATAGCCGATTATGCTAGCAGTGAGAGGTGATCTCGAGGATCGATATATGAAGGCTTCCATTAGAGCTCCTTTAAGATGACCTCAAATGAAGAAGTGATATAAACGAAAGTTGTGCGTCTCGTCGAAACAAGCAACTTTGGTTTTTGAGTCATCGCGATCCGAATTAGTATGCAATTTGTGGAGCTAAAATACTGCTGAAACTCAAATTACCGGAGGTGGGGCGCCCGACCATAGAGGCCTCTAAGGTAGGGCGCGAGCCAAATTGGAGAATAGACGAAAATGTCAGAATTGATATATTTTATTGCGACCTTAATGAGACGGTCAAGATGAGCTCGGATGGAAAAGTGGTCAACATGAAAGTTCTTCGTTTTTTCGAGACGAACAACTTTGTTGTTTACAATATTTTGATTTGAGATCATCTACTGCTTCAAAGTTGCCACACAATGTACTGCCAGTTTTAAACCGAACAGTTTAGGAAAGTTCCGTCCAAGCCATCCGAATTAGACTCAAACTAGGGTTTTGGACGTGAATCCAACCCTCCATCTTGCACGGGAAGTCCAGCAGCCCTTTATATACATGAGGGGTGACAGCCGATTGAACCAACACCAATCGAACAAATCAATCTACTACTTTTTCGTGTTCATCTACTTTTATCTCTCTCCCCTTGTATCTTTCTTCTCGTTCTTCGTTATTCTTCAGGATTGGAGGCTGCGAATCCACGAGGTCCTAGGGGCGGTCAGGCCGACCTAGGGCAGCCCATAGCCGCCGCAAGCCCTGACGGGGTCCCTCCCGGGCGAGCGGGGTTTCGGGTCTACAAAAGCGCTCGCCGGACTGTCTTGCGTATCGCGCTTCCGGCGAGCTTCCCTCGGTGCGTGCTGCCGCGCATCGCGCTCGGCGTCGAGGGTACACGGCGATGTGTTCGTGTGCGAACACACTTTTTGGCGACTCCGCTGGGGTCGAAGCTTCGAACGGTCTCCTGCCCGTTCTTACTACGAAAAGAGCATCATCAAGAGGCAGCAATCTACAACGGTATCATGAATCCCCAATCTCCTTATGTAGATGCAAACAACTCTTATATTGATGTTGCTAGATCCTCTGGTATATGTGTTGTATCGGCTAACCCTAGGTCTTACTATGTGCAAAAGATGATGCAAAATAATCTCCATACTTTCAACAACTTGCAACAATTATCGACTTCTCATGCATCGGCAACCCCAGAAGGTCATATGCCGATGAACAACATGATGAGTTCAGTTAATCAATATGAAACACCCAATGTTAAAAATTTCAGTAGCTTGCAAGATAGTGTTTCATCGTTTTATTCATCGGTAGATAGTTCAGAATATATTGTTTCACCTACATACATGCCGATGGATAGGGAAATTGGACATGCTACTACACTAGCTATTTGGCCAATTACCCTGAACCATCATATGTTGCACCTTATGTTACTAACTTTTCAGCACCATATGCAACTGGAGATATCCATAATTCGGCTCCACACCTCCACAATGGTTATAGCCGAATAAGTGGAAATTCAATAGAAGCTCACGTGCCTTCATCTAGTGCTGCAGCGTATGGTAATAATGATTGTAGGGAAAAACTTGCAGCTGAGTTCAAGAAGCTTAATGCTCTTCACCGGGAACTTGAAGAAAATCCATGTGATCTTGCAGCAATACATGCTTATGAATCATACAAGAAGAAGCGTGAAGAAGAGCGTCAAGCATGCAATATCAGGTTTTGTCCTTCACAACCACAATGTTTCGGCAACGCTGCATTGCCGAAAGAGAAAACAAGCATCAGAGCGCAACAATGTCTAGCTGAGGTTAACGTCGATAAGGTCATTACGTTTGATGATTTATCGGAGGAACAACGCCAAGGCTATGAAGTATTAAAAAATAAGCGCAAGGAGGAATTTGAGGTGCTTGAAATTAAGCTCAAGGAGGAGCATAAAGCGTACAAGAAAAAACTTGAAGAGGAAGATCTACAATTATTCCATGCAATGATCAAGAAGAATCCTCAAGATAATGTTACCCTGGTTGAAGAAACCAAATCCTCTCCTCCATGCAGCAATCAAGTTGAACCCTCTGAAATATCGAAGCAAGAAGTAGAAGCTTTGCATAGTAATAAGATCCATGAAGAAAATAAGAATGACTCAGCTAGTATGGTTAATTTGGTTATAGAAGCCGAATCAAAAAGTGCATGTGCTGAATCTACTGAATCAAGAGATGCTAGCTTCAGTGAAAAATATCATGGTGCAACCATGCTTGATTTTTATGGATGCACAGGAGCTTACATGTTGCCCTATGAATTGCATGTCAAAGAAGTTAATAAGCATGAACGACAAGAAAATATAGCCGAACAATGTTCGGTTGAGAAAGAGCATCAAAGTAAAGGAGCACATGATCTAGAAAAACATGAAGACAAGGCGTTAGAAAATCATCCAGAGGTGGGGCAAGTTATTGTTCATGACATACAACCATCTTGTTCTACAAACGTCTTCAAAGAGGTATCTCTAGCAAATAATTTACTTATTTTCAGATTTGGTCAAAAATATATTGTTCATACATCTATTAGCAATAGTTTTATAAGAAACATCAATAGACCAATCGTGAACTGTAAATTATTTGTTAGCAGTAAAATGGTTACTGGGCATATCGGTCAACATGTTGTGCCATTTAGAGAAACCGATATTGACAAATTATCACAACCAAAGCTTTCCATATTGTTTCATTTGAAATTTATATCTATATGGTTAGCTTTTCTTACTTCGTACTTGGCTTACATTTGGTCTCAAGTGAGACATATGTGTTATAACTATTTTGGTTTTAGAAACTTAAAGCCAAGGTTATTATCTTTGGAGAAAGCCGATGCTGGTATATTACCATATTCAATCACATCGGAAAAAGAGTGTGAAAATAAAAACATAGCTGAATGGGGTGATGTAAAATCTGAACCATTCGGTTACTTTGTTTCAAAGCCGTTCTCACAGCAAGATCGGCTGGAAGATAAAACGTGTACCTTTAGTTTGAGCACATGTGATCATATCTTTGATGTGTTACTGAAGAATGAATATATTAGAATTATTGATCACAATGTTGAGCCGTCGATAAAAGAACGAATGTATTGCATGTTGCATGATTCGTTTAAGCATGGTATTCAAAATTGCACCATGTTCCATAAAATAGTACAATCGACTGTAGATAAAGGACGATTGCAATTTGGTGAAACACAAACAGATAGCCAATCTATTTCGATTAGTATGGATGGTCAAAAGTTATTGGATCGGTTATCTATAGCCGATTCATATGATGATGAGAAGGTACACATGGAAGATAATGAGATCAAGCTTTCAAGTGAAGAAATTATTGAAGAGCATGTTGAAGACATTCTTGAAGCTGGGTGTTCCATTGAAGCTACACCAAGGACATCAAGCACTGTGGGGCAACAAGAAAATTCAAAAATCGATGGACGCAAAACGGAACAGGACAAAGGCCGTGATAAGCACAAGAGTAAGAAAACTAAAGTTACCTTCGTAGAGTTATTGGAGAAATACAAGAAGGAGAGTGAAGCAAAAAAGTGCTTATCGGCCAAGTAGTGCAAAGTCATCAAGATCACCCCCAAGGCGAAAGTCTAAAGACCGGGATTGGCAAAGGAAGAAGTTCAATGCAGCAGCTTCGTATCCTCCCTATGGGACACCAATGCCAATGTCATGGATACCTTCATATGGTGATTGTTATCCATATCCATCATGGGATCACAGGTATGACCCAAGGGCACGTTATCCGTCTTACTATAGATCATCTAACCTAAATTATGCAGCTCCAAGAAGGTCAAAATCTGAACAACAATCACATGTCAAAGACCGTTTCAATAAAAAGGAATCGGTTAGGAGCTCAACGAACAAGAAGGAGACGGTCAAGCAAGTTTATCAAGTGAAAAAGGATAATCGTAAGTGTGATGTTTCAGATTCGGTATCAAATAAAAAAAGAGCCGGTCAAGTTGACCTTGGCTACATAAGACAAAGAGATGAAGCAAGTAAATGCTGGAGCTCGAAGTGCCAAATCTGAACAAGTAAAGTTGAAAGTGCCAGAGGCTAAGGAAGAAACGCTAATGTGCAAAACTAAATCACAGCCGGGATGCCCACTCGGCTTAACGAGTTGGCAAGAGAGAAAGCTGAAACGGCTTAGTGCCGCAAAGCTGAAGACAAAGAACATGGCATGGGTCCCTAAGGAAGGACCTCAAAGTAAGGAGGATGTGCAAGTTCCTATTGCAAGAATAGCGATAAGGATGAAGGAAGAAAAGACCGAGGCTAGCAAACGATCGAGAAAGAATTTTCTATCATATACTAAGAGGTTTCGGTCAGCACATCATACATATTATTCAGCCATGCCATTTATGCCTATGCCATGTAGCATATCCTCAGGTATGATCAGTTACCCTACATGGTCTTATTTTAATCCGTGGATGATTATAATTCTTTACATCATCAAAGGGTATTACCAAAACGTTATTCATTTGGTTAGTTGCAATTTTGTTGCTAATCTGAGAGGCCGAAATGTTTAGAGTTCATAATCAGAGTTGTTTTATTTTGTTTATTTCGGCTATACATACTTTGGTGGATGAATTATACATGCCTTTGAGGCAAACAACACATGGCCAATACTTATCCTATCGCCCTGAGAGAATTATCTAATGATGGATGATGTGTTGTGCTAACATCGTCCCTAGTACTATTGAAACCTGAGACAAGGTATGCGTTTATTGAATATTATGCTTATGCTTATGCTTTTGCAATTTGGCTTATGAATCTGTAAATCTATGAAAGGCCAA
Source organism: Lolium rigidum (assembly GCF_022539505.1). Lineage (NCBI taxonomy): Eukaryota > Viridiplantae > Streptophyta > Magnoliopsida > Poales > Poaceae > Lolium > Lolium rigidum. Next base: position 316,087,414 of record NC_061513.1, on the reverse strand, counting down.
ATTGTTCTAAATTTAATTGCTGGGTATTGATTATGAGCATAATATGCTTATTGATTTTGTCTCTCTAGTACCATGGAGATAGTATGATGATGCTTCAGTTTTTGAAAGCAATAGCCAATTCTTTGGTATTGTTTATTTATCTCCTACTGGTTCTATTTTCAAAGCCTCATGCCGCTTAGATTATCTTAGGCCGAATATGAAGCTTCTCTATTCGTGCTAGAACTATTTTTTGCTATAGGTGCTACACATATTGAGGCTTCTAGTGATTCGTTGGTAGTAGTATATAAAAAATCTAAGGTTTACCAATGTTTCGACGAATCACTTATTATGTATCTTGATCAATCTCTAGATATAGTTTCTACCTTAGGTTACTTTTGCATTTCTCATATATCTAGGCAAGACATTTGGAATGCAAATGAGTTAGCACAACAAGCATCTAGCTACCATGTTAATCGTGGCGTTTTCATATATCTCATAAGCCGATGTTTGCTCTTGTTGTCATAAGTAAGATCGAATTAAATCCCATTGATTTGATCACTAATGAAGGATCTAGTGCAGGTAAATAAGAAGATTGGAAAGACATATTGTTGAATATTTGCAGGATCCTAGCAAGAAGATGGACAGAGTTGTTCGGCAGATGGCTTTTAAGTGTGCATTAATGGACGATAGGCTTTATCACCGAAACAATTGACGGTATTCTTTTGAAGTGCTTGGATGAAGATCAATCAAGGGTCGCTATGGGAGATGTACTTGAAAGTATTTGGGATATCCATCAATCGTTAAGAAGAAGTGGTTGTTCTCAAAGGCGATGATTTGAAGAAGTTCTACCAAGGTGGCGACCAACATGAACATAAATGGCCGATATAAAATTATCGTCCTGAGAACCAATGGCCGATGGAGTGTTGACATCGTCCTGGGAAAAAGGTGGAGAAAGTTATTTTCTGGCATGCAAGCTATGCCAGAAAACAGGGGGGCATGTGTTGATACTCGTTTTGGGCCGATGGCTAATCAAGAACATAATTCGGCGTTCGGCGTGACAGATGAAAATAGATAAGACGCAGTTGGAAAGATTCACTCGGTGAGTTTTTATTGCTCATTTAGGAGACGTCATGTCCACCATGCCAAGTTGTGCCATGATCCGGCTTGATAGCCGATTATGCTAGCAGTCACAGGTGATCTCGAGGATCGATATATGAAGGCTTCCATTAGAGCTCCTTTAAGATGACCTCAAATGAAGAAGTGATATAAACGAAAGTTGTGCGTCTCGTCGAAACAAGCAACTTTAGTTTTTGAGTCATCGCGATCCGAGTTAGTATGCAATTTGTGGAGCTAAAATACTGCTGAAACTCAAATTACCGGAGGTGGGGCGCCCGACCATAGAGGCCTCTAAGGTAGGGCGCGAGCCAAATTGGAGAAGAGACGAAAATGTCAGAATTGATATATTTTATTGAGACCTTAATGAGACGGTCAAGATGAGCTCGGATGGAAAAGTGGTCAACATGAATGTTCTTCGTTTTTTCGGAGCGAACAACTTTGTTGTTTACAATATTTTGATTTGAGATCATTTACTGCCTTAAATTTGCCACGCAATGTACTGCCAGTTTTAAACCGAACAGTTTTGGAAAGTTCCGTCCAAGCCATCCGAATTAGACTCAAACTAGGGTTTTGGACGTGAATCCAACCCTCCATCTTGCACGGGAAGTCCAGCCGCCCTTTATATACATGAGGGGTGACGGCCGATTGAACCAACACCAATCGAACAAATCAATCTACTACTTTTTCGTGTTCATCTACTTTTATCTCTCTCCCCTTGTATCTTTCTTCTCGTTCTTCGTTGTTCTTCAGGATTGGAGGCTGCGAATCCACGATGTCCTAGGGGCGGTCAGGCCGACCTAGGGCAGCCCATAGCCGCCGCAAGCCCTGACGAGGTCCCTCCCGGGCGAGCGGGGTTTCGGGTCTACAAAAGCGCTCGCTGGACTATCTTGCGTATCGCGCTTCCGGCGAGCCTCCCTCGGTGCGTGCTGCCGCGCATCGCGCTCGGCATCGAGGGTACACGGCGACGTGTTCGTGTGCGAACAGATCCGACCCGGATTACTACTCATTCGCTTAGCCCCTCTGACTTGGTCCTTAAGGACAAGCAGATCTGCCAGAACATGCTGAAGCCCAACAGGAAACATGGGCTGCTCCCTTATAGCCGCAGCAACTCTCCTCCGCCCCGAGTAAGATCTCGGGCTCTCCGGAAGACTTTGTACCGGATTACTTGTGGATTTTACATTCTAACTTGTTTCTCTTGTGTTGCAGAACTTCTCCCGGATCCGCAGGGAGGAGCCAGCCTCCTACGCCCCCAACCGGCGCTTCCAGGACGACTGCGGCCCCGACCCCTACGTGAAGGGGAAGCACAAGATGGGCCCGACGCACACCAAGCACCCCGGTAACTTTTCAACTCCTCATCCGGCAAACGGTTCCGGTTCTGGCGACGAGGTCGTTATCCTTAAGGTATTTTGTCCACCTCTTTGTCCTTATAAATTGTTTCTTTGTAGATCCCTGCTCAGCCGGTGCGAACCCCCAGGTTGTGGAGCGCGCGGTTCCCTTGGCCGCCGAGGTTGGCCAGGAGTTCCTGGACAACTTGGCCTCCCGGGGGCGGAAGAACAAGGCTCCGGCCCCTGAGGCCGGCCCCAGCGAAGCTCCCCCTGCCAAGCGCCTCAAGAAGAAGAGCGGCGACAGGCCCTATGGAAGGAAGAGCCGGCACGAGATGCCGGTTGTTGCTGGGTAAGCTTCCGGTTTCTCATACTTTCTATCTTTTGTTTGGGATTTTCCTTGCTCCGTTGTTCTTTCTAACTTTCTTTTCCTTTTTCTTTCTTTTAGGGCCTCCTCTGAGCCTCACCAGGAGCGCACCGGGCATGAGGTCGGAAGCTCCTGAGGACGTTGCCAGGATTAAATGCCGGCGGTCAACAGATGGTGGCGCCGCCGATTTACGGCCTCCCGAGATGCGCGGCTAAGCTCTACTGAACAAGTAAAACGAGGCGAATCGAATGGTGATGATGGTTTAGCGAGGGGATCACCGAAGCGTCGCCGGCGATGGGTACTGCGGCGGTGCTACTCCGGTCAACATGCGAATTAGGGCTACAGGCTATGCCAGGAAGTGAGAGTATGCTCTAAAGAGGCGTATGCTCACCCTGGTGATGATGGTGTGGTCGACTCCGGCAGTTGTTGACGGGGACGGTGAGGAATTCTCCATTACCGGCGAGGTACTGCGGAAGGGATCGATGAAATTCGCCGGCTTGAGGAAGATCCAGCACGATTCCTTCCTCCCACATGCTCTACGGCGACAGGCGCTCCTCCCAGACCTCACAGCAAGCTTCGGGGTGGCCTCAATCGTCGGCTTCGTGCTCGACGCCGGCAAGCAGTCGAGGAAGAAATCGAGGGCTAGAAAGATGCTAAGGGGAAATGGAGGGTTGAATGAGATCAAGGGGTGCTCGGCGGTGCTTTCCCCCTATTTATAGGCCGAGGTTAGCTCTGAGGCCTCGACACGATGACGGCGACGGTCAGGAGGTGGCTGTGCCTGAAGAGTTCATATGGGCGAAGATCTTTTGCTTCTGGATATGCTCGGACGCGAGAGTTATAGGGAGTGGTTCTGGAAGCTTCTGCGGCGTCCGGGACGACCTTATCGTCGACGAGATTGGCGTCTACTGGCGCTGCCGCGCTGTCGAGCTCGGAGACGACGACGATGCTTTCTTCTCGCACGAATTTTAAAGACACTGAAACGGTATCTGGCCTTGGGCTGGACTGCTCCTGGGCTTTGATGGGCTGCTGTTGGGGTTGGCTTCGGGCTGCTGCGGTGCAGGTAAGGTAAGTCCTCTCTCTCTTCTCTTTTTTTATTTATTTTCTGTTTTATTTTCTGATTTGAATTTTTAGTTGAATTCAAATTTGAATTTTGTTTTGTTTTGCAGGTCCTAAAATATTTGAATTATAAGTATAAATTGATATTCATACTTACTGCATAGCTTTGTTGTTTAAACAAATGCTTAATATGTGATTAACTTGGTGTTCTTGTGAGGTGCATTTAAAATGTTAAAATGGATATGTATTTAAGGGTTTATCTCAATTCCTATTTAATTTAGGAACCAAATCTGTTTGATTGATTTGAAAATTTATAACAGATGCTTGGTAAACATAACATTTGATTTTGCTAGTACTTAACAATATGGATTGTTCACAGGTAATTTTCATTATGGTTAGAGTTTCATATAATTGGTTATGAGGTTGGAATTGTGTTATAATTGTATGTGGATAGTTATTTCCAAGGGTTTAGAGTTTTGCATACTCTTCATTAAGTTGCAATATAAGTATGCATGAGGCAAGGCAGGGTTATGCTTATAGTCCAAGGTAATACTTGGATTGAAATGCAAGGATGGTCTAGGGTTTTAATAGTGATCACCTAAGTGATACACAACTAGGATTATGACTTGGGCAATAGCTAGGGTTATGTTTAATTTACTAGGGTTACTCCTCCTCACTTAAGTAGAATTCTTGTATCAAGGCAATGCTAAGTTTAAATACAATAACAATACTCCTATACACAAGGCATGAGAATTGGTTTGGGGTTAACTACTAGTGATATACTTATTATTTCATGTGATATATGAGATCTATTAATCATATGGGTTTAACTTATCATCTATATCTACAAAGTATGATCATGCAATAGACAAGATCTACTCATTCCTCACTAATCCCTCTTTAATATTCCTCTCATCACACTCATCCTAGATTCTTAGGGTTTATAATTAATATCAAGTTGTGATGATTATGGAATTGGTTTCCTAAGGTATTGCTATTGGAATAGGGTTCTCACCTCCAAGATCCAATATTGACTTGAACAACTAGGATTAGTGCTTTTCTAATATTCTTGTATGAACATGGCTATGGTTAGTATTATAACTTCTCTTACTTCTTAATGTCTTGGAATACCCTAAGGTCCTACTCAAGAGATGATGATATGATCCTCTAAATATATGGTTTGCCTAGGAATTCTACCTTGGTATCTTTTGTAGCTTGTTCTTCAGGAAATTTGATAAACCTGCATCTTGTGGTATGCCTCCACCTCCTAGCTTCTTCATCTTCATCCTAACTAATGCATGGAGTGGCTCTATGTGTTTGCTTCCTTGTATCATGCTACAAGGTGATCAAATGGATGAAGGGTGTGGCTCTATTTATAGGCTTGGGCAAGCTCTAGTATCATGACACATAGGTGATGACTCTTGTGTTGGTTAGATGAGTAAGGTGCTTGGTTGTTATGCCCTTATCCATAGCAATCCTTTGGGCATGAGGTGGCAAAGCTTGGGATGCAAGTCATGTAGATATTTTCATCCTAGGTGGCATAGAGATTATTCTCTCATATGCTTTATGTTTGGATAGCCAAGTGACATTTGTTACTAAATATCGTATGGATGGTTTTATTATTGTTGATGAGTCACTATATCATATTTAATTGTTTATTTTATAATATTGGTCAAAAGGTCAAGGTTGAACGTTATTCCTCAATTTTGGATAGTTGGTGTTTGATTTCACCAAGGCATGATCAAATGAGTTTCAAAATACTCATACTTAGTTTTATTCAAATAGTTTGAACTATAATTCGTAATGTAAATGGATTTAGTTTTATGATATTCCATATACTTAATAGTTATGATTTCAATAAGAATGTGTGGCTATTATGCAGTTTAGACCCTGTGGTTTACCTTATTTGGTAATGAGTTCAAAATTGAATTAAATTACACACAAAAGTAGTTGCTAACTTTTAAGTGTTAATAAGTTAGGGTTTGATTCTTAAAGAATGTGTTGTTGTAAGGAATACCATGTTATGATGCTTTATAGGATTTGATATTTGATCCTCACTTAAAGTGTTGTGTAATAGTTCTAATTCCATTTGATCTAACCTATGGATCAGATCATGTCTACCCAAAACAAGGGTTTAGCAAAGGTCACATTGATTTTAATAGCGTTTGACTTGATGAGCTACTTCAATTCCATCAAGTCAAGTGAAACATCAGTTACTGTGATAAGTTTTATTTGAAGGCGCGAAAAATTTCCTGAATTTTCTATGTATGAATGCAATGCACACTTTGGTGTTCTCTCCATTTGTTGCCTCTAAACCTGGGATATTACAGTTTTCGGTACCGCCCGGCTATTTTACAGAGCCTGATAAATGCCGCGGACGCGCCGAAACCCGTACTCCGAGGTTAGACATGCTCTTAGAGCCTTAGACGCCTTTTTCTAGAAGAGGCTAGAGACAATAATATGCATTTCATATCTTTATTTACTTCTATCATAGGCCTCCGTATATGTAATCCCTCTATTTGCATATTAATGGAGAAAAAGATAAACCAATCAAATCCGGACATAGCAACCCGACAGGGAGAGCTTAAAGGGTATCCACGATCTAAAATCTAATTTATTTTTGAGGGAATTTAAATACGGCATCCTTTTATAGTGTTGCCAATGATAGATATAGAAAGAAACTTATTTATTCTCTAGTTCATGATGGGGTACGATTGAATGCCTTGAGCAATTAAAGTTTTATAATACTTATTATTATAAAGATCCATTTGGTACATCCGAGGAAGGTAATTTTTACCTCGATGAATCTAAAACAGATGATATCCTCCAAGTTTTCGATAAGGAAAATAGCTTTGTTATTGCACCATAGTCTGAGAATGAAGTAAGAAAAACAGGTTTTTTTTTAAATGAAACATAACAAAGCTCCTTTTTCTGATTGTCTCATAGCCGAGTTCTGTCGATGTTTCTCACAGAGGTTTATCAAGGCCGACTTGTTGGTTTTCTTCATACTGAACAACTAGAACTATTCAGCCTGAATTTGGGTGTAATAGTTTTACGGCCTAAGGTTAATAAATTAGAAAGAATTCAACGATATCGGCTTAATGTTGTTAGCTTCATAAAAATTTATCAAGGCCACTACGATAAGGCTGAATTGAGTGGCTGGCAATCTGGTTCCGGCCTCCTTCTTAGACCGCTTTTTATGTAAGGGAGTACCATTCTTGATATTATGGTGAATTTTGGTAATATTTAAAATTGAATTCGCAAAATCCTTTAGCAAGGTTAAATGGTCTTTCCTTCAATACACTCTCAGTATGAAAGTTTTTTTTCTGAGTGGAATGTTTTAATTCATATCTTTGTTTCGCGGAGAGTGTTGCCTTTAAGGTCAATGATAATGTCGGGAAGTACTTGTAGACCCAAAAAGGGCTTCGGAAAGGCGACCTATTATCACCTATTCTATTTAATATAGTGGATGATACACTTATTGTCATGATTGAGCGCGAAAATTGAAGCTGTGATTCCTCATCTAGTTAATGTCGGATTATCCATTATTTAGTATGCAGATGATACACTTATATTTATGGAATATGACATCGAAAAAGTTAGAAACCTGAATTTAATTATTTCAGCTTTCGAGCAATTATCGAGTCTAAAGATAACTTTCTCTAAGAGTTAGTTGTTGTTTTTTTGGCAAGGCTCGGGCAGATGTTGACATGTATGAAGAGTTATTCCGGTGTGGGTAAGGCCAATTTTCTGTTAGATATCTGACTATTCTATTGCATTATCGGAGACTTACGAGAACGGAGGAGAAACAACTACAAATTAGGTTAATTTATTAGAAAATAAAATTATTATTCCTAGTGTAAAATCAATCGGAAGAGAAGAAAAGAGAAGAGAAGAGGTAAATCTACGCGAGGTTAAATTTCTTTCATAGAACCATGTATGGTTTGAAATATGTATTCAATCATGTTTTACCTTCTTTATATTGCATAACGAAATAATTTAAAAAATCAAAAACTTTATATTTTTTCGTTCTATGTGATATATTACTAGAAAATAAAAGTATCATGAAACAAAAAAACAAATATGAACATAACTATATCATACATAGAAAATAAAAACACTAATGTGGAATAAGGTATAAGAGTTACCGTCGGCATAGCTGTTATATTGTGATCCAAGTGAAGATGAGGGCGATTCTCGCCCAATCTTCAGATCTGGATGAAGCGATCGATGCTTTCGGCGAGAAAGCGAAGGATACCTGGACCGATGCGGAGAAGCGAAAAGACCGTAAGGCTTTATCGTTGATTCAACTCCATCTGTCCAATAATATTCTGCAGGAAGTGCTGCAGGAGAAAACCACCGCCGAGTTATGGGGCAAACTAGAGGAGATCTGTTTGTCCAAAGATCTCACGGGCAGATTGCACGTGAAGATGAAGTTGTTCTCGCATAAGTTGCAAGAGGGAGGTTCGGTAATGAATCACGTATCTTCCTGGAAAGAGATTGTTTCTGATTTGCAGTCTATAGAAGTTAAGTATGAGGATGAGGATTTAGGTCTTCTTCTTTTATGCTCGCTGCCTAATTCTTTCAGTAATTTTCGTGACACCATATTATTGAGCCGCGACAAACTAACTCTCGCGGAAGTTTATGATGCTCTCCAACAAAAGGAGAAAATAAAATCTATGGTGCAGGCTGAAAGTTCGTCCTCCAAGGCGGATGCATTAGAGGTTCGTGGCAGGCCTGAGCAGCGAGATAACTACTACCACAACAACAGAGATAAGAGCAAGGGCGACAAAGGTCGCTCAAAGTCCAAAGGACGTGACAAGTTCTGCAGGTATTGTAAGAAATCTAACCACAATATTGATGATTGTTGGAAGCTGCAGAAAAAGGAGAAAAGGAACAGAACTTACCAACCGAAAAATAATGATGGTAATGGTAAGGCTGCCGTTGTCACCGGTAAGGGTGAGGCTGCTGTTGTTGCTGGTAATGATGGTAGTGATATTTCTGATGGAGATTGCTTAGCTGTCTTGGCTGCATGTGTTTCACGTGATGATGAGTGGATTCTTGATACTGCATGTTCGTTTCATATTTGTTGTAACAAAGATTGGTTCAGTTCGTATGAGTCTGTGCAGAGTGGAGATTTTGTGCATGTGGGAAATGACAACCAGTGCAACATTGTTGGCATTGGTTCTGTTCAGATCAAGACCCATGATGTGATGACACGCACGTTGACAGGAGTGAAACACATACCCTCCATGGCGAGGAATTTGATCTCATTGAGTACCCTTGATTGTGACGGGTACAAGTACAAAGGTGGGAATAAACTTTTGAAGGTATCATCAGGTTCTCTCATTATTATGATTGGTGATATGAATTCTGCAAAATTATATGTCCTTAGAGGTAGCACTTTGCCTGGTATTGATGCTGCTGTTAGTTCTGATGAGTCTAGTAAGACTAACCTTTGGCATAAGCATCTTGGACATATGAGTGAGCTTGGCATGGAAGAATTGGCAAAGAGAGAGCTAATTGATGGCTGCGATTTAGGTAAGCTTGAGTTCTGTGAGCACTGCATCTTTGGTAAGCATAAAAGAGTAAAATTTAATGCTTCCGTTCATACCACCAAAGGCATTTTAGATTATGTACACGCTGATGTTTGGGGTCCGTCCCGTAGAACTTCTAATGGTGGTGCTAATTACATGCTTACTATTATTGATGATTACTCAAGGAAAGTGTGGCCATATTTCCCGAAACATAAATCTGATGTTTTTAATGCTTTTAAGAAGTGGAAAGTTATGGTAGAAACCCAAACTGAAAAGAAGGTTAAGATACTCCGTACTAACAATGGTATGGAATTTTGTTCAAATGAATTTGATGAGTTTTGCAGCAATGATGGGATGGTAAGACATCATACCATTCCGTACACCCCTCAACAGAATGGTGTGGCTGAACGCATGAACATGACCATTATTTCGAGGGCTCGCTGCATGTTGTCTAATGCAAAGATGCATAGAAGTTTTTGGGCTGAAGCAGCCTCCATCGCATGTTATCTCATCGACAGGTCACCTTCTGTTCCACTTAATAAGAAAACTCCAATTGAGGTATGGTCTGGTTCGCCTGCTGATTATTCAGATTTGAGAGTTTTTGGTTTCACTGCTTACGCTCATGTTGATAATGGAAAGTTGGAGCCAAGGGCTGTTAAGTGCATCTTCCTTGGTTATGGCCGGTTCAGGAGTTAAGGCATATAGATTATGGAATCCTGAAACTAAGAAAATTGTGTTGAGCAGGAATGTCGTTTTTAATGAGGCGGTTATGTTTAATGATAGTCCGTCTACGATATTTCGATGCTATTGATTCTCCCGATGTTTACGATGATGAGCAGACACGGAATTGGCGTGCGGGTGGAGCACGCAAAGGAGAATGAAAATGTGGTTCCTGAAACCAACAATGATGATAATGATGTTCCACCTTCACCACCTATTGTTCAGCGACAAGGACGGTCTATTGCTGCTGACCGCCCTAAGAGAAATATTGCACCTCCTACCCGATTAATTCAAGAATGTGATATTGTTGATTATGCTTTGAGTTGTGCTTGAACAGGTGGAGCATGATATTGAACCAGCTACATATATCGAAGCCATTGCTTCGGTTGATAAAGAGAAGTGGGTAGGTGCGATGCAAGAAGAGATGCAATCGCTTGAGAAGAATGGTACATGGGATGTTGTGCACTTGCCTAAACAAAAGAAGGATGTCCGCTGCAGGTGGATATTTAAAAGAAAGGAAGGTTTGTCTCCTAATGAGTAAGGATGGCAATTTTACCCACGGGTATGGGTACCCGCGGGTACCGTACCCATATGGGCAGGGTATGGGTACACTTTTTTGCCCATGGGTAGTACTCATATCCTGCCCGCTAAGTCATGGGTAGGGCACGGGTATGGCCTCGTACCCGCGGGTATACCCATACCCTGCCCGTTTATTATCAATTTCTTATGTGATACGTCAAATTTTGTTGACTTGTGAGTTAAAATATGAGAATGTGTTTTTTATATTTTGTTAATTTTTATGTACTCAACTACCTATTATTGAGTTGAGATAATTCATTTTTTCAATCAAATTTGTTGTCTAGAAATGTAAAATTGCGAGTGACTTGTATACAATTTGACCTACCCACCGGGTACCCAATGGGTACGGGTACCCGTCGAGTATGGGTATGGGTAAAGTTTTATATCCGCGGGTACGGGTATGGGTGGAAGTTTGTACCCATTGACTATACGGGCATGGGTATGGTATTGCTCTACCCTGCCCATACCCTACCCATTGCCATCCTTACTAATGAGCCTCCACGGTTTAAGGCAAGGTTAGTAGCAAAAGGTTTCAGTCAAATTCCAGGTGTTGATTATAATGATGTATTCTCCCCGGTTGTGAAGCATAGTTCTATTCGTGCTTTCTTTGGTATTGTTGCTATGCATGATCTTGAGCTTGAGCGGCTAGATGTAAACACTGCTTTTCGCATGGTGAGTTGGAGGAGGAGATATATATGGACCAACCTGAAGGTTATGTTGTGCCCGGTAAGGAGGATCTTGTTTGCAAATTAAAGAGGTCCCTTTATGGTCGCAAATGATCGCCACGACAGTTGTATAAAAGGTTTGATTCATTTATGCTCACACATGGTTTTGAGAGATCTCAGTATGATAGTTGTGTGTATATCAAGTTTATTAATGGATCACCTATTTATTTGCTGCTATATGTTGATGATATGTTGATTGCTTCCGAGAGCATGAAAGAGATCACTATTTTAAAGAATCAATTAAGTAGTGAGTTTGAGATGAAGGATCTTGGTCCTGCTAAGAAAATACTATGCATGGAAATTAAAAGGGACAGAAAGTCTAGTTTGTTGTTTCTTAGTCAGGAAAAGTACATTGAGAAAGTTCTTCATCGTTTTAATATGCATGATGCAAAGTCAGTTACTACTCCTATTGCTTCTCATTTCAAGTTGTCGGCTTTGCAATGTCCTAGCTCGAAGATGATATTGAGTACATGTCTCGAGTTCCCTATTCTAGTGTCGTTGGTTCCTTGATGTATGCCATGGTTTGTTCACGTCCTGATCTGTCATATGCTATGAGTTTGGTCGGTCGATACATGGCTAATCCCGGTAAAGAACATTGGAAAGCTGTTCGGTGGATTTTCGGGTACCTTCGCGGCACATCAAAAGCTTGCTTGAGGTTTGGCGGGATTGGTGAGGGGCTCGCCGGATATGTGGATTCGGATTATGCCTGGCGATTTGGATAAGAGAAGGTCCCTCACGGGTTATGTGTTTACTCGTTGGTGGATGTGCTTGTTAGCTGGAAGGCTACTTTGCGGGATGCTCGTTGCACAATCTACTACCGAGGCTGAGTACATGGCTATTACTGAGGCAGGTAAAGAGGCTGTTTGGCTGAAAGGTTTATATGCTGAGCTTTGTGGAGATAATTCTTGCATTAAGTTGTTCGAGTGACAGATCAAAGTGCTATTTATCTTACTAAAGATCAGATGTTCCATGAGAGGACAAAGCACATTGATATTAAGTACCACGCAATCAGAGATCTGGTTGCAAAAGGTAAAGTGAAGGTATGCAAGATTAGTACTCATGATAATCCTGCTGATATGATGATTAAGCATGTCCCTGTGTCCAAGTTTGAGCTTTGCTCAAGCTTGGTTGGTATAACTGTTTAGCTCAAGTGGCTATTGGCGCCAGCAAGTGTTTTCTTTGTTGATTCAGGTGATTGTTGAAGTTCATGCTACAAGGAATTTGTCTCAAGATGGAGTTTTTTTATATTGTGATCCAAATTCCAAGAAGAGGCTAACTTCTGACGAGCAGAGCGAGGCCCGTCGCCGGTAGGCTAGGTCGACACGGTCCACTCGTCGACATGGTCTGCGGTACGGATCGTTGCCACCGTCTATATATTTTCCCTGTAAGCCGCCGCTAGGGTTAGGTCGCATCATTGTACACCCACGGCGTTTGTAAACACCACCGAAATAGTGAAGTTTTGCTGGCTGGCGCCCGTGGTTTTTCCCTTGTGTGTTGTAAGGGTTTTCCACGTTAAAATCTCGTGTCCCCTGCAGTGTTTTCTTTTTCGTTCTTCGTTTATTGTGCATCTCGATTTTAACAATAGCTCTGCCATCAAGCGTTCGTCGACACATGGTCACCAACGCCACATGTCCGCGAGCTATGCCAACAGTTGAGTTGTGTTGATGGTGGCTCTCGGCACAGCTTCAGCCATGCCTACAGCCTGTCAATGTTGACGGTGACCACATGCTAAGCTCCAGGTATGCCGACGGCCAATCTATGTCAACGATTTTTGTCAGCCAGCGGCACTTAGAGCCTACGTCGGTGGCCCGATAAATGGGCATTGGCATCTCACAGTTTTCCTGTAGTGTGCATGCATGCACGGCCCTGAAGGGGCATCTCACTCTCTCAAACGTGGTGCTCATCGAGGTCGACACGGTCCACTCCTCGACATGGTCTGCTAGCACAAGCTCGAAACCTTGTGTCGATTTTGACAACACTAACCTATATTTGAAAAGATCTCACAAAATAACATGTTTCCGAAAACATTTCACGAGATAACCTTTTTATTTAGCTCTAGACTAGGTTGAGCCATGCTCAGTAGCACAATTCCATCTGAGGTGGAGCCAAAACTGAGAAGCACGAAGTCATTACAGGTGCAGGTGGACTCAACCTCAGTAACATGGCTTTATCTCAAGTGGAACCAAGATCGGAAGCACAACACTGTTCTAGGTGGATCCAAGCTCAGTAGCATAGCTCCGTCCCATGTGAAGCCAAGGTCCTTGGCCGTTTTTTTAACAACAATTGGGAGTGGTTCTTGCACCTAGTAAGGACCAAGATTATTGTACCCAACGGACAAATTTGAATCATCTCAGACCGATACCAAAGGATACTCAAAACATAAAAAAATTATTCTTATTTTCATTTGGATGGTTATGTGTGCAAAGTTGAAAGAGGTACCATATCAATACACTCTATTCTTCTCAATTTGTTATTAATTGTTTGTTGACATAACTCTTTTGTACAAGGGGTGATACGACAACATAGAGTGCATTCTCAGAGTGGTCGGTACCTCCGGCGGCATCATTCATATTGTATTTTATAGGGTTTTTTCTCAATTTGTTAACTTATAAATTGGTTATTATCATGGAATATAACTTGTCACATATTTTATGATCTATCCTTACTATATTAGTCCGTTTCTCTTTGCAATATGCTTCTCGGCAGCTTGGGATGTTTTTTTATGATGAAATATAATTGTCACAACTTTTTTTTCATTTATTCTTGGTATATCTATCTTTTTTTTTTTTGCAATGTGCTTCCTCAGCAGCTTAGGTTCCTGCTTGCGAGCTAGTATCAACAAGCATCAGACTGTTACAAAACGGCTAAAAATCTTGCTCCACCTGGGACGGAGCCGTGCTACTGAGTTTGGCTCCATCTAGAACTATACTTCTGAGTTTGGCTCCACCAGAAATCCAGTATTAAGCTTGGCTCCACCTGAGACAGCGTCGTACTTCTCAACTAGGCTACACCTGCTATGTTGGTGCGGAGCCACACAAAATGATTGTTTTATTAAATATTCTTCAAAAATAGGTTGTTTTCGAGATTTTTCAGATATAAGTTAGTTTGATAGTTTTATCAAAATGGTCGAACCTCGTCTGCTCGGCCGGATATTGCAGTCAAACTCATCACAGAGACCGTGCCTATCGACTACTACCTCCGTTTCATAGCTTAAGGCTTTTATTTTTATCTGAAAGTCAAACCAAGTAAAATTTGATCAAACTTTTGGAAAAATCTATCAACATATATAATATTTTGTATATACCATATGAAAGTATATTTTATTATCTATCTAACGATATTTTTTTTATCTTGCATGTTAATATTTTTTTATTAAAACTTAGTCAAACTTAATATAATTTGACTTTTGTAAAAATAGTATAAACATGTCTGCGTGCTCCCAGTTAATTGGCCATTACTGCCATCGCAAATCGTTTCTCTCTCCGTCCTTTGCTGGAAAGCCAGTCCTATCCCCTCAACGGAATACATACCGTAGTGACTGACAGTTGGTCCGTATATACTGCAGACCCACATGTCAATGGCCCAAAGGGGCCGGCGTTTTGTGTCACCCAACCCGAGCTTTCTCTCACTCTCTCAGCACGAGTGATTGGCCAAAGGTGTAGGCGCACCGTCGAATACACCAATCCGCGGCGGCACCACCCACTGGAGAGTCTAGCCTATTTCTCTTCTACCACCACAGCAAATCTGGTCAGGCCAATCTAGAGTTCTAGACACCGCTGAGCTTCGATCCAAATGGCGGCCACCACCACCAAGAGCACCGCATTGAGCATGAAGCTTCTGGTGGACACCAAGGCGCGGCGCGTGCTGTTCGCGGAGGCGAGCAAGGACATGGTGGACTTCCTCTTCTCGCTCCTCTCCCTGCCCGTCGGCACCGCCGTCAAGCTGCTCGGGAAGGACTCCATGGTCGGCTGCGTCGGCAACCTCTACGCCAGCGTTCAGAAGCTCGACGGCACCTACGTCCAGCCCGGCGTCGCCAAGGACGCGCTCCTCCACCCCACTGTCATCTCGGCGGCGATCAGCAACCAAAGCGCCCTGTTGGGGTTGCCGCCGCCGCCGTCCCCACAGCCCAAGACGTTCTACATATGCACCAAGCGGTGTAGCTGTTTCAACAGCGGCTACAGCAGCTGCCAAAGTTTTTCCAGCAACTGCCGAAACTATTGCCGCGCCTACATCACGTACGTTTACGGCACCACCTGTCCGGCATGCGAGAACCAGATGACCACAAAGTTGACGCTCGAGCCGTCGGCCGAGTCCGAAGGCCAGGTGGCGCAGGCGGCGTCCGCCGGCAAGGGATTCGTGCAAGGCATCGTGACGTACACGGTGATGGACGACCTCGCGGTGACGCCCATGTCCTCCATCTCCAGCATCACGCTGCTCAACACCTTGGCCGTCAAGGACCTCGGCGCGCTCCAAGAGAAGACCGTGCAGATCGGCTACAAAGAGGTACATTGCATACTCTTCACTTCTTCTATCATATATATACTATACGCTTCTCTGTTCCTTCTTTTGGAATCACTGTAAACTGTGAACATCCGTATCAAATTGCACATATATTTTTCAGGGTTTGGAGATTCTGAAGGCGTCGCTGCAGTCCAAGACCGTCCTCACCGACGTCTTCCTTGGGAAGAAGCCCACCAGCAATGCATGAAGGCCCGGTTCTGCATCTGGCATATGGACATGGAGAAGTTGGAGCTCGATCCATGTAGGGTTAACTAGCACAATGCCCGCGCGTTGCTGCTGAAGAGCAAGCATAAAGACCGACGTTGTTATAGTGACACATTAATTAAAAAAAAACAAACGCATGTTTAAATCTGTACATCCATGGAATCAATTAATTTAAAGCTTCACTACAGGAAACAGGGGTGACATGCCGATGACCAAATGTCGCGGTCGTGGGCTCAGCCTCCGGACGCCCACGGCCAAAAAATATCGTCTGCGCAACTTGGCCGTTGGCAGAACCTCACATACCTCGACGGTTGCCCTCAATGTACCCTAGCCGTCGGCTCCTACTCACCTATGGCGACGGCTGCCGTCGGCACAGAGCCATCGTCGGCCTGCAACATTGCCACGTGGATCTAGAGGTCGCATGCTAAGCCGTTCGACGGCAACGAGCTATGCCGACGGCCTTTACGTCGGCGTAGATCCCTAGTCTTTCCGCCAAGTTCACTTGACGGCAGGTTGCTATACCGACCAATTTCGAGGCTATGTTGACGGTAAAAGCTGATAGTAAAAGCCATCGGCGTCATGCAGGATTCATGTAGTGCTTTGCATGTGATTGATTTAGAATTGAGTTTTATGTAACTCATAATTCGCTTCTGAGATCATATAATATTTTTTCTAATTTGGAAGACCATGAAGTAATCTGGAAGCACTCAATACATATCGTTGCAGAATTTTACACAACATTCTTATATATTACTATAGTATAATGTAGTGTATATCAGAAATATCGTAGCCTACGCCCCAACTTTACCATATCCCTTTGCGCTCTGGCCTCTTCAGCAAGCACGCACACACAACCGGCGTGAATTACTACAATCAATTTCTCACATAAAAAAACTACAGTCGATTTATTCCGATATTTGAGAGTGCTAGTTCCTGGCATTGCTCCGCCTCAGATTTCTCTCTCCGCAGATGTGGTCGCCGGCCTATCACCGTCAGTAGGACGGCTGCTACCACCGTCTACGAGATGGATTGCCACAAGTCAGGTGCTCACGCATGGGCACGCCGATGCGGCTACTCCTCTTCCCCAAATCCCGGCCAGACCACATCCTCTTCTCAGCACCACAGCAGCAGCCCAACCCTGACGCGGGACCGCCCGTCCGCCCCACCCCCTATGCACCCATCTTCCTCCCAGGTCACAACAGTCAGGTGTGCCGGCCCTGCCCTCTCCCGCTGACCCGATGTACCTAGATGCGCCCCTCCGGCGGGGAAATCAGCGGCGGTGGCAACGTCGAATCTGGCTAGGCCGTGCCGTCCGGCGACAGGATCCAAGGCCACGACGACCTGCGGCGGCTAGGCATATTTTAGTCGGATTTTCTCGGCTGATGATCTTGGATGTTCTTGTTCCTTCCCAAGCCATGGTGAGCTCGTACGGAACAGCGTGGGCACACCGTCCAGCTTAATTCTAGTCACAAAGAATCGACACGCCGCGACCAAGCTCCCTCCCGAAAACAGCAGATGGCTTCCCGCCCTCCGCCCTCCGCCATCGGACTAAATCTCCTCTCCGCCGTGACTGCCGGACGGTGGAGCCAGTAGATTAAATCGCAGCTTCAGCCCTCCTTCTGAAGAGCACGGCGCCGACGACGACCGAGACGGCAGCGGCTAGGGCTACGTCAACGCTCGGCAGAGACGACTTCTCCTCTAATCGGACGCAAAGACTCTGATTTAATTTACTCCCTTTCTCGTACAGGAATTGGATTCTCGATCGGGAAGTCTTTCCCCATCGGAAGAAGGAAACCAAACTCTGACCCGGTCAGCAACGAAGACGAAGGATGTATTGCGGGTTAATTTCACAAAATTCAAGGGCTAAAATGAAAAACGGCCGACGGATGACGGAAACCCTTTTTGCTTTATTATTAGGTATAGATTAGGGTTGGTCCTTTTGTATGAACGTGTTTGCAAGGCGTGGTAGCTCTGTCAGCTCAAGTTGGTTTGGTCCTTCTGTGTGAACAAGTGCAAGGGCTAGCAGCTTGATCCATCTAGCTTGCAGCCTAGCTTGCGGCAGCAACTTTTGGTAACATCTATTATCTGCTGGCGTTAACTAGCTAGAACGCACTGGCCTTATGGTAATGTCTAGCATCAGCTGCAGTTCATTAGAGGTTGTTGTAGTAGTACTTTCTGCTGATGCTTGTTGTATGGATTACAAACAATCTTCAGTTCTTTACCAGCTTGTAGTGTCTTCAGTTCTTTACCAGCTTGTTTACAAACCATATTACTACCTCTGTCCCAAGGAATAAGGCGCACGCGTATTCCAAGACGAACTTTAACCATAAAAATTGAGCAACAAAATCTTGGTTATATTATATGTAATTAGTATTGTTGGATTCGTATTGAAAAAAAACTTTCTAATGATGTTAACTTTATACAAACAATCTTTATATATTTAAAGTAATACTTAGTCAAACGAAAAACACGTAAAACAAGGGCGCCTTATTCCTTGAATCGGAGGTAGTATTTGTCAGCTCGTAGTATCTTCAGTTCTTTACCAGCTTGTTTACAAACCATATTATTTGTCAGCGCGTAGGTATATGCATAAAATTTATGAGACAATGTGTGTACAATCAGAACTTGGTACGCTTCTCCATGTATATATATGTATGTCAAATATGTCTATCAGCAGACTAGCTAGTGTTCGTAGACCGTGATATACTGACACGAGTAAGAGTATTAAGGAAGACTAGTAGCTTTCTGCTGATGTTTTGATGTAGTATGTGTCAATGTGTGTATCAGTACACCCTCTGCCATAACATCAAGGAACAAATCCGTATGTGCAGGATGGCTCGATCATCTGCAACTCATATTATACATTTCCATTGAATCTCTTTTGACAACTGTACAGCATCTACTCCATTCTTGCCTAAAATGTCCGAACCGTTGAAAAGCCTAAGCTAGTATGTTCTAACACTGCAGGCAAATCGTCACATCCATTAACACGGCTAGCTGCACCGTATGATAGGAGATCCGCTTTATTTATTTATTTTTTATAAACGGGCAAAAAAGCTTTTGCCTTATATTAATATAGGAGAAGCAAACAGGGCTATGGCAAGAGCCATATAAACAAAAGGAAAAAAAAAGGCGAAAACCGCCCCTAGACAAGGTTAGCCTACAAGCTCCGCCAGGTTCTTTGCACCAGCAAGAATCCAGTCCTTGCCCTCTTCCCTAATCTTATGCATGACCACCGAAGGCAGGGATGACTTATTGTTGAAGACTCGTTCGTTCCTCTCTTTCCATATTTCCCACGCAACCAGAGTGATGGCCGATCGCAAGCCCTTTGGGGAGGAGGTGGTGGTCTTCGAAAGGGCCGGCCAATAGTCCGAACTTTAGACCTACCCTCTCCAAGGCTCGTGATGAGGTCCGGGCAAGACAGCCAGGAGGCCGCGGCAGTCCAGATGCGCCTGGAGAATCGGCACTCGAAGAGCATGTGACGTGCCGTCTCGGGGGAGGTACGACAGAGCTGGAAGGTAGGGTGGTGCGGCCAACCACGTTTGGCCAAGCGATCAGCAGTCTACAGGCGATTTTGGACCGCAAGCCAAGCAAAGAAGCGGCACTTTGGAGGGGCCCAAGTCTTCCAAACAACGTTCCCAAACTGACATGGCAAGGAGGCCAGGAACTGAATCTTGTAGGCGGAGCTGGCCGAGTAGCACCCGTTAGGGGTCAAGGTCCAGGAGATGGAATCCTCAGTGTCAGGGTTCAGCTGGATGTCTGACAGGAGCTCCCAGAGGCGGATATATTGCTCCATGTGATCGACGGAGAAAGCATCCACCGCAATGTCCGCGATCCAGTTGTTGTCGGTTAGGGCGTCATGAACCGTACGATTTTTCCTCTTGGAAGATTTGAAGACAAGGGGAGCCAGGTCTTTAGGCGGGGCGCCGTGGAGCCATGAGGAAGACCAGAAGGAGGCCTTGGTTCCGTTACCAATGGTGACACGAGTGGCCGCATTGAAGAGGTCACGATCGGTGGCGTCGTTGGGGGTTTCAGAGCCCACCCAAGGTTTCTCAGGAGCCTTCCATTCGTACCATAGCCAACGAAGTCTCAGGGCCCGGGAGAACTTCTCCAGATCCAACACCCCTAAACCGCCAAGATCCTTTGGGCGACACACCTTTTGCCAATTGACTCTGCATTCCCCCCCCCCCCGCTAACCGTCTCCTGACAGGCCCAGAGCATGCCACGACTGATCTTATCAAAAGCCTTGAGGATGCCTTTGTCCGCCTTTAAGGCCGTCAGCAAGAAGATAGGCATGGAGGAGAGCCCGGACTTAACCAGAGCAGTGCAACCGGCACGATTCAAAAACTTTCCTTTCCAGGGGCTGAGTCGAGCCACCGCCTTGTCAATGTAGGGTTGAAGATCCGCACGCCTAAGTCTTCCAAGGGAGATGGGCAACCCCAGGTACTTTATAGGGAAGGGGGTCGTGGTAGCCGGGAAATTTGCCAGAACCTCATCCAAGTTGATCTCGGCGCATTGGATGGGGGCAACAGAGCACTTGGACACATTGGTGACAAGGCCCGAGACTTCCACGAAACTTTGTAGAATGCTAGTAAGGCCTTCCACATCGTGAGTCGTGGGGGCTAGAAAAATGGCGGCATCGTCTGCATAGAGGGACACCCTGGGACCCTGAAGGTTGCCAGGCATAGCGGACAGAAGGCCGGATTCTGTAGCCTTTTCCAGGAGTCTCTGAAGAGGGTCAATGGCGATGTCGAAAAGCAGAGGCGAGAGAGGATCGCCCTGCCGAAGTCCGCGTCCGTGCGGGATGTACCTTCCAGGGATTCCGTTGAGGATAAACCTAGAGGAGGCAGTGGAGAAGAGAGTCGTCAGGAGGGCCCTCCATCTCTGCGGAAAGCCAAGCCGCTGCAAGAAATCCAACATGTAGTCCCAGCGAACGGAGTCGAAAGCTTTGGCGATGTCCAGTTTGATAAGAAGGGAGGGGGTCTTGCTGCGGTGTAACCGGCGGGCGGTGTTCCTGACGTACATGAAGTTGTCGTGGATAGTTCTTGATTTGATGAAAGCGCTCTGGCTACGCGAGACAAGGTCATTCATCCTCGGGCTGAGACGTCGTGCCATAGCTTTGGCAATAATCTTTGGGACCACGTGGATGAGGCTGGTGGGCCTGAAGTCTGAAATGGAATCCGCACCATCCTTCTTAGGAAGAAGAACGACATTGGCTGTGTTAATGATGTGGAAATTTGAAGTTGACAGCTCGGAGAAGGCCTTGATAGCGGACATAAGGTCCTCCTTAATAATATCCCAGCAGGAGCGAAAGAACGCGATGGAAAAGCCGTCTGGGCCCGGAGACTTATCTGCGGGCATGTCGTCTAGAGCTTCCTTAATCTCATCCTCCGAGAAAGGCAGGCCCAGATCATCAAGAGGGTGAGTGTTGGGATTCAAGGCGTCCCAGTTGAAGTCCAGCGAGCGAGGAGGAGGCCGACCCAGGGTGCGGGAGAAGTGGTCGAAGATCAGACCAGCTTTATCATCATGAGTCACAGCCAAACCATTGTTATGTTTGAGTCTCACAATGTGATTTTTGCGCCTTCTAGCATTAACTCGTTGATGGAAGAACTTGGTGTTGGCGTCTCCCTCACGGAGAAAGCGAAGTCTGGAGGCTTGGCGTTTGCGGGACCTTTCCAGAGCGGCAAGTCCCTTCACCCGGCGTTTGAGGTTAGCACGGAGCCAACATTCATCCTGGGAGAGGGCGCGGGACTATTGAGCCACATCCAGCTGAAGAATGACATCCAGGGTCATGAGAAGTTGCAGTTTGCTATCAAAGAAGAGGCTTCTGCTCCAGGATTTGAGTCCCAACGCCGTGGCCTTGAGCTTGTGATTGATCACGTGGACTGGCTGGGAGTGCGAGGTGGGCGCTGACCAAGCTTGTTGAACCACCTCTCTGAAACCAGGCATCTTGGTCCAGAAGGTTTCAAAACAAAAAGAGGCGGTTTCCGCGGGCCACTTTGATTAGACAGGACGAGGGGGCAGTGGTCCGAGAGGGACGAGGACAGGGCATAAAGCACATGGTTCTCGAACATGAGGTCCCAAGCAGTATTGCAGAAAGCCCTATCAAGGCGCACAAGAGTAGGGGACTGTCTTTCATTGCTCGAGGTAAACTTCCGGTTCTGCAACTTCAGCTCCTTAAGGTGACAGTTGGTGAGGGCTCTTCTGAAAAGACCCATGAGACGGAAATCAAGATTGTTGTTGTTCTTATCTTCTGCCTGATAGATGAGGTTGAAATCTCCAATGATGAGCCACTTGGAGTCGTCCGAGGGCTTGGCCGCGATAACTTCTGCGAGAAAGGCTTCTTTCTCGGCGTGGTCGGTAGGGCCATAGACCGTGGTGAGCTTGAAGGAGGTACCACATGATCGAATGGAGACGTTGGCCGAGATCAAGTGGGTGCCGAGGTGAACGTTGGAGATCTCCACATGATCATCGCTCCAGAGTAAGAGGATGCCACCTCGGGTGCTGGTGGCCAGACGATGGGCGAAGGAGCGAAGTCTAAAGCCGCCGATATAAGAAGCCGTTTGTTGATCCATGTGGTCGAGCTTGGTCTCTTGGATGCAAGCGATGTGACAGCGGGTATCGGCGAGGAAGGCGTGAACGGTATCTTTGCGAGCTTGGTCATTAAGACCACGGGTGTTCCAATCAGCGATGGAGAGATCAGGACCGATCATAATGCCGTTCAAAACAAACAGATGAAGGGACGAACACAGGTACTTGTCCACAGAACGAAAGAAGAAAACACGGTAGAAAAACAAACGGAGCTAAACAGGCATGCCCAGGACTTCTGGCTCGCCTCCTCCTGGGCCTCCCATGGCAAAGAGCGATTCATCCACCTCGGCCAAGCTACGGATGTTGAGCTTGAAGAGCTTGGTAAGAGCTTCAATCACCGTGTTCGGGAGCGGGGCTTTGAACTTGTCGACATAAGCCTTCCTCGCCTCCAACAGTGGGACGCCCGCAGCAGCTACACCCAACTTGGTGTTAATAACCTGAACGGCCTTATCCATCATATGCATCTTTGGCTTGTTGAGCAAGCGGGCGCTGTGCCATGTTTCAGAAGTGGCCTGCACCTCGTGCTGCGTAGGCAAAAACAGCTCCGGCGCAGGGCTCGGCAGGAGAGGAGCCTGAGGACGCACAAACATGTTGTTAATGGTGGAAGAAGTGCGTTCTTCGGCCCCGGGCTCAACTTCGGGTTCGAGCACAGCCCGTCTCTCTGCCTCCTCAGCGACGTCTTCAGCGGCATCTTCCCAAGAATCTGGCACCACAGAGGGTGCGAGCGGCTTGGTCGGAACAACGAGAGGAAGAGGCGAGGCAGGGGGCGTCGCAAAGCCGTCGAGGACATCCTCCAGCCAAGCACTAGGGAGGGAAGGCCCGCAGTGCGCTTGCGGTGGAGGCGAAGCAAGCCTCGAGAACCCCGAGGCAAAGGCTGATGGCAGCCCCGTGATGGCGGATTTCCAATCCTTGCAGGACACGTCACATGAAATGATGGAGGGGATAAACTTTCGCGTGAAGGTGTCTCCGACCAAGCCGCTAGGAGCAGCATCGTGTAGCTCGGTGAAGTGGCGGCGACGACCGTCGTAGTGAGCAGAGGAGCGATCCGAGCTACGGCCGTAGGAGCGGCCTTTCCCTCCTTTATGGTGAGGGCTTGCAGACTTGACACGGAAGGAAGCTGAGGAGTAGCGACGCGAAAAATCCCGGCGAGGCTCCCTTCTATCCTCATCATCGTCGTCCTCGCGGCGGTGATGTTTGCGTAACTCCCTGTCATCATAGCGGGAGCCATGGCATGAACGGCTGCGTCGGCGGTCCCTTGTCTCCGAAGAGCGTGAACGGCGACGATCCGCGGCTTTGGAGAGGGAGCGATGGGACTTGCTCCGTTCAGACTCCCGTGGCCGAGCTCGAGGTGAGCCGACAAGATCTCCTCTAGCATAAGATCGGGCCCGTCCAAGGCGATCGTCGTCATCGTGGCGTTGATGGAAAGCCGGGCCGAGTTCACCCAAAGTAGGAATAGGGGCCGGAGGGATGGAGCCCGAGCTCTCCCCCACGGGACGGCCATCGATGGTGCCAAGGTGGCACGGCGGCAGCGTGTGCGAGACAGGACGGAAGCTGGTGAGCGGCTCGCCTCCGTCCAGCACCGGGGCACCCGTAAAGTCCTCCACGGCGTCGACGTGTAGCAGAACACGGAACGAAATTCCGCGCTTCCATTGATCAGGCCGATCTTCCTCAACGCGAACTTTGGAGGAAAGGCCACCCGCACCCTTGTTCACCAACGTACACCACAGAACCTTGGGGATGCAGTGGGGAGACGGCGTCCAAGCCCAAAGGCCGAAGGAGGAGGTGTCTTCCATGGTGGTAAAGCCATCGTCGAGGCGTTGGACCGCGCACTTGCGGCTAATAAGCTGATCAACCACTTCCGGCCGCCAGGCGAAGGGAGGGAGGCCGTCGACAACCACGTGGACGCGGAAGTGGAGGTCCGCATTGTAAGCGCGAGAAACCGCTCTCCATGGCCGGAAGTGGACGCCGAGGCCGTCCATCTTGAAATTGCAGCGCTCCGTGCGCATAACCTCGTCGCGCAGCTCGCCGGAGGAGAACTTGACAAGGTACTGCTCCGGGAAGTGGGAGCTCACCATCAGCTCAGACGAACGCAGGCGGAACTTGCGACGGAAGACGTCGTCGACATCGGTGTGGTCCGTTCCCGACGGCGCGGCGATGACCCACGCCACGATGGCGGTGCGCTCCCAGTCCAGGCGCTTGCGGTCGAGGTCGTACGAGGTTGCGATGAAGCAGGTGCCTTCCTCCTCACGCATGGAAGGGTGGCCGAGGAAGGACATGGCCGCCGGAGGTGGGCGTGGCTCGCGCTGCAGCCGCAGTTTGCTCGACGAAGAAGGAAATTGCCGGGGGCGGTGGCTGCGAGGGCGGGAGCAGGAGGCGACCAGGTGGCTGGAGGAACTGCAGCGGAAGCAAGCTTTGGCTCCAGTATTTGTAGACGGAGGAGGTGAAGGGCCGACGTCTCGGGAAGAGGAGGAGGGGCGACGGCAACCTCCGTTGGAAAAGGCAGCAGCCCTTCGGGCTTCGCGTCGCGCGCGGCGTGACATAACAACGGTACAATCATATTCCTCAGAAACGGCCATCGTGTCCTCGCGCCTCGAGGAACGTGGAGGAGGCAAAGCGTCCCGGCCGTGCGAGTGGAGGTGGGCCCCCTTGGAGTTATCGGACGACGATGGAGGCAGGACGAAACACACCGTCTTGTGCGGGCCTAGCCTCGCCGGAGTTCCAGGAGCGGACGGGGTACGCAGGATCCCCACCGGAGCGAAAGCCGACGATGTAGAGGGCGACGAGGTAGCGCGGTGCCAGGCTGAGAAGGAGACGCTGAGGGCATCACGCTCCTTATGTGACGGCTCGTCGAGAGGGGAGCGCCCGATGATGACGCTCCTGAGCCGGCGAGGTGCCTCATCCACCTCCCTCAGCGGACGGAGAACACCTGGAGGAGCCGACTCCGACGATCTTGGGGCTTGTAGCTGTGCAGCCGTTGAGCTTGGAGCAGGTCGCTGCGAGGACGAGGGAGGCAAAGGGCCCAGAACGGTAGGAGAGAAGCCCGGCGGTAGGCAGGGCGGCGGAGGAGGGAGGTGGTGAGGCGAGCGAGGAGAGGCGTGATAACCCACAAGTATAGGGGATCGCAATAGTCTTCGCGGGTAGTAAAACCCAATTTATTGATTCGACACAAGGGGAGACAAAGAATACTTGAAAGCCTTAACAACGGAGTTGTCAATTCAGCTGCACTGGAAACGAGACTTGCTCGCAAGAGTTTATCGGTAGTAACGGTTTTATAGCGATAGCGATAGTGAAATAACAACGAGCGAGTAACACGGACGAGCGAGTAGTGATTATAGTAAACGAGCAGGATTAAAATATCGTAGGCACGGGGATGGATGACGGGCGTTGCATGGATGAGAGAAACTCATGTAACAATCAAAGCGGGGCATTTGCGAGATAATAATAAAACGGTGTCCAAGTACAAAGCAATCCATAGGCATGTGTTCCATATATAGTCGTACGTGCTCGCAATGAGAAACTTGCACAACATCTTTTGTCCTACCAGCCGGTGGCAGCCGGGCCTCTAGGGAATCTATCGGATATTAAGGTACTCCTTTTAATAGAGTACCGGAGCAAAGCATTAACACTCCGTGAACACATGTGATCCTCACATCACTACCATCCCCTCCGGTTGTCCCGATTTCGTCACTTCGGGGCCTTTGGTTCCGGACAGCGACATGTGTATACAACTTGCAGGTAAGATCATAAAACAATGCATATCATGATGAAATAATAACATGTTCAGATCTGAGATCATGGCACTCGGGCCCTAGTGACAAGCATTAAGCATAACAAGTTACAACAATATCATCAAAGTACCAATTACGGATACTAGGCACTATGCCCTAACAATTTTATGCTATTACATGACCAATCTCATCCAATCCCTACCATCCCCTTCAGCCTACAGCGGGGGAATTACTCACACATGGATGGGGGAAACATTGCTGGTCGATGGAGAGGCGTCGGTGATGATGATGGCGATGATCTCCTCCAATTCCCCATCCCGGCGGAGTGCCAGAACAGAGACTTCTGCCCCCCGAGACGGAGTTTCGCGATGTGGCGGCGTTCTGGAGGGTTTCTGGCGACTTCGACTTCTTTCTCGCGATTTTTAGATCGAAACCTTTTTATAATCTAGAGGGGGGCGTCGGAGGCCAGCCGAGGGGGCCACACACTAGGGCGGCGCCCCCCCCCCCCGGGCCGCGCCGGCCTGGTGTGTGGGGCCCTCGGGCCTCCACCTGGCTTGCCCTTCTGGCTTCCTGAGTATTCTTGTAAAATAGGCCCATTGATATAAATTCCGAGGATTTTCCCGAAAGTTGAATTTACGCACAAAAACAAGATACCGTGAGCAATTCTGCTCGAAAACAGCATTAGTCCGCGTTAGTTGTATCCAAAACACACAAATTAGAGGCAAAACAATAGCAAAAGCGTTCGGGAAAGTAGATACGTTTTGGACGTATCAACTCCCCCAAGCTTAGCTTATTGCTTGTCCTCAAGCAATTCAGTTAACAACTGAGTGCGATAAAAGAACTTTCACGAACACATTTGCTCATATGATGTAAATATTCTCATGATATGGCTAACACTTAAGCAGTCCATAATAAGATACATGCAAATAAGATCATCTAGTAGCTATGTCAATCATGGAAAGGTACCAACAATTAATAATAAGCATCATGAATCATGTCTATAAGCAGGATTGCAATGTTCATAAAAGGATATGATAAAGTGGTATCTCGCTTGCCCATATTTGATCAGCAAAACATAAATGCTCAGGCACCTCTGAAGTTCATAGAAAGACTAGAAATAGTGATTGTCAAAGATAAAAGCATCAAAGTTATACCACAATCAATCATATTTTGAGACAAGCATATTATACTAAGAATGACAGTTGTGCTCTCAAGAAAGTGCTCAAAGAAAGGATGGAGACTCAACATAAAAGTAAAAGATTGACCCTTCGCAGAGGGAAGCGGGGATTAACATGCGCTAGAGCTTTTCATTTTTAAAACAGGAGTAAAATTATTTTGAGAGGTGTTTGTTGTTGTCAACGAATGGTAATGGGTACACCAACTACCTCGCCAACCAGACTTTCAAGAGCGGCTCCCATGAAGGACGTTATTTCTACCAGCAAGGTAGATCATCCCTCTTCTCTTTTGTTTACACATGTACTTTAGTTTTATTATCGGTGACACTCCCCCCAACCTTTGCTTCCACAAGGCATGGCTAACCGAATCCTCGGGTGCCTTCCATGAATCACATACCATGGAGGAGTGCCTATTTGCAAAATTAAGTTGCTTACCGATGAATCAGAGCAAAACTTGTGAAGAGAATTATTAATGAAGTTTGATTAATCGGGGCTGGGAACCCCATTGCCAGCTCTTTTTGCAAAATTATTGGATAAGCGGATGTGCCACTAGTCCATAATGAAAGTCCGTCAAGAGTAAATGACAAGGTTGAAAGTTAAACACCACATACTTCCTCATGAGCTATAAAACATTAACACAAATTGAGAAGCATTTTGAAGGTTTAAAGGTAGCGCATGAGAATTTACTTGGAATGGTTTGAAATGCCATGCATAGGTATTTATGGTGGACACTTTGGAACAACTTGGTTTCCAGGGGTTTGGAAGCACGAGCAGCGTTCCCGCTCAGTACAAGTGAAGGCTAGCAATAGACTAGGGAGCGACAAATCAAGAGAGCAGTAACTATCATAATCATGCTTGCGGCAAAATAAATTAACTGAGGCATAAGAGTGATACAAGAAATCTGAAACAAAATAAATCATAGAGGCTTAATTGACTTTTGTTCAGTCATATGCATGCGTGAGTGATGTCTACGGGAGCTTCTATTCTTGTAGACAGTGTTGGGCCTCCAAGAGCAGAGGTTTGTAGAACAGCAGCAAGTTTCCCTTAAGTGGATCACCCAAGGTTTATCGATCTCAGGGAGGAAGAGGTCAAAGATATCCCTCTCATGCAACCCTGCAACCACAAAGCAAGAAGTCTCTTGTGTCCCCAACACACCTAATAGGTGCACTAGTTCAGCGAAGAGATAGTGAAATACGGGTGGTATGAATAAGTATGAGCGAGTAGCAACGGCACCGGAAAAGTGCTTTGCTATCCGGGAGCGGCGTGTGATTGATGGTGGTAATATTGCGGACAAGTACAAATACGATAGAAACGATAAACAAGCGATTGATAGCAGTATTTAGGAACAAGGCCTAGGGATCATACTTTCACTAGTGGACACTCTCAACATTGATCACATAAATAAATAGATAGATGCTAGATAGATACATTGATCACATAAATAAATAAATAGATAACCTTAGAGTGCAAGATAGATCAACATAACCAAATAGATCACATCAATACCATCATAGTAATAGTTAACTTCATAATCCACAAGAGATCACAATCATAAACTACGCCAAGTACTACATGATGCACACACTGTCCACTTTACATCATGCAGGAGGAATAGAATACTTTAATAACATCACTAGAGTAGCACATAGATGAATTGTGATACAAAACTCATATCAATCTCAATCATGTAAGGCAGCTCATGAGATCATTGTATTGAAGTACATAGGAGAGAGATTAACCACATAGCTACCGGTACAGCCCCGAGCCTCGATGGAGAACTACTCCCTCCTCATGGAAGACATCAGCGGTGATGAAGATGGCGGTGGTGTCGATGGAGAAGCCTTCCGGGGGCACTTCCCCGTCCCGGCGGCGTGCCGGAACAGAGACTCCTGTCCCCTAGATCTTGGCTTCGCGATGGCGGCGGCTCTGGATGGTTTCTCGTACCGTGGCTTTTCCGTCTCGAGGTTTTAGGTCGAGGGGCTTCTTATAGGCGAAGAGGCGGCGTCAGAAGGTCAACGAGGCGACGACACGCTAGGGGGGCATGGGCCACCCCCAGGCCGAGCCGGCCTACCATCTGGTGGGCCTGTGGCCCCCCTCTGGCCTCTCTCGGGTGTTCTGGATGCTTCGCGTGATCCTAAGATGCTGGGCGTTGATTTCGTCCGATTCCGAGAATATTTCCTTACTAGGATTTCTGAAACCAAAAACAACAGAAACAGGAGCCGGCCCTTCGGCATCTCGTCAATAGGTTAGTTCCGGAAAACGCATAAATATGACATAAAGTATGCATAAAACATGTAGATATCATCAATAATGTGGCATGGAACATAAGAAATTATCGATACGTCGGAGACGTATCAGCATCCCCAAGCTTAGTTTCCGCTCGTCCCGGCGAGTAAACGATAACAAAGATAATTTCTGGAGTGACATGCCATCATAACCTTGATCATAATATTGTAAGCATATGTAATGAATGCAGCGATCAAAACAATGGTAAATGATATGAGTAAACAAATGAATCATATAGCAAAGACTTTTCATGAATAGTACTTCAAGACAAGCATCAATAAGTCTTGCATAAGAGTTAACTCATAAAGCAATAATTCATAGTAGAGGTATTGAAGCAACACAAAGGAAGATTAAGTTTCAGCGGTTGCTTTCAACTTGTAACATGTATATCTCATGGATATTGTCAATGTAAAGTAATATAACAAGTGCAATATGCAAGTATGTAGGAATCAATGCACAGTTCACACAAGTGTTTGCTTCTTGAGATGGAGAGAAATAGGTGAACTGACTCAACATAAAGATAAAAGAATGGCCCTTCGCAAAGGGAAGCATCGATTGCTATATTTGTGCTAGAGCTTTGGTTTTGAAAACAAGAAACAATTTTGTCAACGGTAGTAATAAAGCATATGTGTTATGTAAATTATATCTTACAAGTTGCAAGCCTCATGCATAGTATACTAATAGTGCCCGCACCTTGTCCTAATTAGCTCGGATTACGTGGATTATCATCGCAATGCACATGTTTTAACCAAGTGTCACAAAGGGGTACCTGCGTGCCGCTCGTACAAAGGTCTAAGGAGAAAGCTCGCATTGGATTTCTCGCTATTGATTATTCTCAACTTAGACATCCATACCGGGACAACATAGATCGTACAAAGGTCTAAGGAGAAAGCTCGCATCGGATTTCTGCTATTGATTATTCTCAACTTAGACATCCATACCGGACAACATAGACAGAGATAATGGACTCCTCTTTTATGCATAAGCATTCAACAATTATTAATTTTCTCATATGAGATTGAGGATATATGTCCAAAACTGAAACTTCCACCATGGATCATGGCTTTAGTTAGCGGCCCAATGTTCTTCTCTAACATTATGCAATGCTCTAACCATTTTGGTGGTAAATCTCCTTACTTCAGACAAGACGAACATGCATAGCAACTCACATGATATTCAACAAAGAGTAGTTGATGGCGTCCCGCAGAACATGGTTATCGCACAACAAGCAACTTAATAAGAGATAAAGTGCATAAGTACATATTCAATACCACGATAGTTTTTAGGCTATTTGTCCCATGAGCTATATATTGTAAAGGTAGAGGATAGAAAATTTTAAAGGTAGCACTCAAGCAATTTACTTTGGAATGGCGGAGAAATACCATGTAGTAGGTAGGTATGGTGGACACAAATGGCATAGTGGTTGGCTCAAGTATTTTGGATGCATGAGAAGTATTCCCTCTCGATACAAGGTTTAGGCTAGCAAGGTTATTTGAAACAAACACAAGGATGAAGTGGTGCAGCAAAACTCACATAAAAGACATATTGTAAACATTATAAGACTCTACACCGTCTTCCTTGTTGTTCAAACTCAATACTAGAAATTATCTAGACCTTAGAGAGACCAATTATGCAAACCAAATTTTAGCATGCTCTATGTATTTCTTCATTAATAGGTGCAAAGTATATGATGCAAGAGCTTAAACATGAGCACAACAATTGCCAAGTATCACATTATCCAAGACACTTTAGCAATTACTACATGTATCATTTTCCAATTCCAACCATGCATATAACAATTTAACGAAGAAGAAACTTCGCCATGAATACTATGAGTAAAGCCTAAGGACATATTTGTCCATATGCAACAGCGGAGCGTGTCTCTCTCCCACACAATGAATGCTAGGATCCATTTTATTCAAACAAAAACAAAAACAAAAACAAACCGACGCTCCAAGCAAAGCACATAAGATGTGATGGAATAAAAATATAGTTTCAGGGGAGGAACCTCGATAATGTTGTCGATGAAGAAGGGGATGCCTTGGGCATCCCCAAGCTTAGACGCTTGAGTCTTCTTGATATATGCAGGGGTGAACCACCGGGCATCCCCAAGCTTAGAGCTTTCACTCTCCTTGATCATGTTGTATCATCTCCCTCTCTTGATCCTTGAAAACTTCCTCCACACCAAACTCAAAACAACTCATTAGAGAGTTAGTGCACAATCAAAATATACATGTTCAGAGGTGACATAATCATTCTTAACACTTCTGGACATTGCACAAAGCTACTGAAAGTCAATGGAATCGAAAAATCCATCGAACATATCAAAACAGGCAATGCGAAATAAAAGGCAGAATCTGTCAAAACAGAACAGTTCATAAAGACGAATTTTATTGAGGCACCAGACTTGCTCAAATGAAAATGCTCAAATTGAATGAAAGTTGCGTACATATCTGGAGGATCACTCACGTAAATTGGCATAATTTTCTGAGTTACCTACAGAGAATTTTGCCCAGATTCGTGACAGCAAAGAAATCTGTTTCTGCGCAGTAATCCAAATCTAGTATGAACCTTACTATCAACGACTTTACTTGGCACAACAATGCACAAAACTAAGATAAGGAGAGGTTGCTACAGTAGTAAACAACTTCCAAGACACAAATATAAAATAAAAATACTGTAGTAAAAACATGGGTTGTCTCCCATAAGCGCTTTCTTAACGCCTTTCAGCCTAGGCGCGTAAAGTGTGTATCAAGTATTATCAAGAGACGAAGTGTCAACATCATAATTTGTTCTAATGATAGAATCAAAAGGTAACTTCATTCTCTTTCTAGGGAAGTGTTCCATACCTTTCTTGAGAGGAAATTGATATTTAATATTACCTTCCTTCATATCAATGATAGCACCAACAGCTCAAGAAAAGGTCTTCCCAATATAATGGGACAAGATGCATTGCATTCAATATCCAAGACAACAAAATCAACGGGGACAAGGTTATTGTTAACGGTAATGTGAACATTATCAACTTTTCCCAAAGGTTTCTTTGTAGAATGATCAAGCAAGATTAACATCCAAATAACAATTTTTCAATGGTGGCAAGTCAAGCATATTATAAATTTTCTTAGGCATAACGGAAATACTTGCACCAAGATCACATAAAGCATTACAATCAAAGTCATTGACCTTCATCTTAATGATGGGCTCCCAACCATCCTCTAGCTTCCTAGGAATAGAAGCTTCGCTCTAGTTTCTCTTCTCTAGCTTTTATGAGAGCATTTGTAATATGTTTCGTGAAAGCCAAATTTATAGCACTAGCATTAGGACTCTTAGCAAGTTTTTGTAAGAACTTTATAACTTCAGAGATGTGGCAATCATCAAAATTCAAACCATTATAATCTAAAGCAATGGGATCATCATCCCCAATGTTGGAAAAATTTCAGCAGCTTTATCACAAGCAGCTTCAGCAGTTTAGCGCTCAGTAGCTTTCGCGCTTTGCATTAGAAGTGGAAACATTGCTAACACCAATTCTTTTACCATTATTAGTAGGAGGTGCAGCAACATGTGTAGCATTAGCATTACTAGTGGTGGTAATAGTCCAAACTTTAGCTATATTATCTTCTTTTTCATTTTCTTCTCTTTCCCACCTAGCACGCAATTCGGCCATCAATCTTATATTCTCATTAATTCTAACTTGGATGGCATTTGCTGTAGTAACAATTTTATTATTATGATTCTCATGAGGCATAACTTTCGATTTCAAAAGATCAACATCAGCAGCAAGACTATCGACTTTAGAAGCAAGTATATCAATTTTCCCAAGCTTTTCTTCAACAGCATTTGTTAAAAGCAGTTTGTGTACTAATAAATTGTTTAAGCATAGCTTCAAGTCCAGGTGGTGTATTCCTATTATTGTTGTAAGAATTCCCATAAGAATTACCATAGCCGTTGCCATTATTATAAGGATATGGCCTATAGTTGTTACTAGAATTGTTCCGATAAGCATTGTTGTTGAAATTATTATTTTTAATGAAGTTTACATCAACATGTTCTTCTTGAGCAACCAATGAAGCTAACGGAACATTATTAGGATCAACATTAGTCCTATCATTCACAAGCATAGACATAATAGCATCAATCTTATCACTCAAGGAAGAGGTTTCTTCAACATAATTTACCTTCTTACCTTGTGGAGCTCTTTTCGTGTGCCATTCAGAGTAATTAATCATCATATTATCAAGAAGCTTTGTTGCCTCGCCAAGAGTGATGGACATAAACGTACCTCCAGCAGCTGAATCCAATAGGTTCCGTGAAGAAAAATTCAGTCCTGCATAAAA